>NW_022601408.1:1894643-1937778 GCF_009176505.1 Sitodiplosis mosellana
AGAGAGAGAGAGAGAGAGAGAGAGAGAGAGAGAGAGAGAGAGAGAGAAAGAGAAAGAGAAAGAGAATGAGAATGAGAATGAGAATGGGTGCATTCAATGGCACAAGCCACAAAGTCACCGAACGAACAAGCGTGTAGTTGAACCGGAATGGTTGGAATAGAAGGGAGATGTATAAAAATGAGATACACTCTCGTTCAGAAAATCACAGCGTGAAATGTGTAGCGTCTCGCTGCTAGCGAAAACATAGAAAAATGCCCCACTAATGAAATTATTGTTATTTACTTGAAATCATCATGTGTATATATACCGGGAGCGGGTGAAATTCGGTCGGATACCGCTTGAGAATACCAAGAGCGAACAATGAAAAATATTTAAAATATTCAATTAACCCTGCTTACATGCACCTCGAACCAAACCAACCATCGTGCTCATCCTACCCGGACGAATTCAATTCGAAATGGTAATATGATACGACTATAATGTTCCATTTGGTGTAAGCAAGTGAACCTTTGCCAATGCCTGAGTGCCGCATTTTACTTGCAGCTTCCAGCTTTCGGCGAGGCTTAGTTTTGTGTCTTCTTCTTCGTCGTCTTCTTTTTTCATCGCTTTTCGCTTTGTTCTCGTCGCCGTCGTCGTCATCGTTATTTTCTTTTATTTTCAATTTCAGTAATGCCAATGCAGTGTACCGAATTATATAATGAAGATTTTTCCTCTTTTTTCACTCATCCAATTTCGGGTGAATCCCTAATTTAATGAAAAATGTTGGTGCAGCATACATATACACAACACACGCAAACAGTGATACCGAATGTGTGTGAGTGTTGTTGTTGGTCGTGCTTATCGCATGGAAAAATTGAGTCAAAACCATTGATAGTTAATTTGAAAATTCGCAGACACTTGCACACACACATATATACACAAATAGTCTGCCGTGTGTCGGTGTGCTATAGACTAGCGGGGTGTATATCTATGGGTGAGATTGAGAGTAGTGTATGTTTCATTGACTTTGTTACGAAAAAGAAGAGTTAGTTTCTTTCGACTTAAAAATAATTAAAGTAGAGTATGTAACAGTCAAATTTGTGGCTATGATAACGGCGAGTATGTTTCATAAACCGTAATTTGCGTTAAACAAGAGTATGTATTTTGTTAGTTTCGAATACCGATAAACAGGAGTATGTTTTTCTGACTTTGGTTGTTGGAAAAGGCGAGTATGTTTGTCCAAATTGGTGAATATTATTAATTTATTCGAATTTAAGTATTAAGCAAACATAATCAATAGAACTAATCATTTGTACATCTGGCGGCTCCCAATACTTCAATTCAACACTTTGGTTTTCGAAAAAGTAGAGTATGTTTACATGAATGGTTAAAAATATTAAGTTTTTTCGACGAAGAGTAGAAGCAATGTGATCCGATGTACGGTTTACGTTCTACAGGCGTACAAATGTTGCTCGTCTAGAGGCGGTTGTATGCATTAGAGGGTTAAGATTAATGAAACATACTCGCTTTTATCATAGCCACAAACAGTCAAAATACATACTCTACTTTAACTATTTTTAAGTCGAAAGAAACTTACTCTCTTTTTCTTAAAACAAAATCACTGAAAAACATACTCGACTTTTTAAAAATATAAATCCGAAAAAAAACATACCCTACTCTCAATCTCACCCATAGATATATGTGAATGCGTGGAACGCTCGAGAAAATATATTATTAATCCGAACAAAACCATGTGATTTTATACTCACTCACAGTAAAAGGCTGAGTGAACGGAACGATGGAGGAGCAATAAATACTTAGTATTGAAAAATGCGAAGAGCATTAAGGTTTTAACAATTTGCGTTTTTCTTTCACATTGTCATATATCTTGTTGGCTACGACGATATGTGCGCTCTCATACAGGACGCGAAGCACGGCCGCCCATACATGTACGTATGTTGTAAGCATTGAATAATATATACACACACACACACGACTCACTGCACCAGCAACAGATAGATGAATTGACGGGAAGTATATTAAAACGTTTCTCTCAAAAAATGAAAACCAAATTCTCGAGTACGCTCCGTTGAAAGCGGGAAGGAAGGACGGATGAAAGAGAATGGTGTGGCGTCTGGTTTTATTAAAGTTGCAGCAGAGATAGCAATAGACATAGAGCCACATAGCCGGAGCAAGTAATGATGATGTTGAAATTTTCAATGGTTTTATTTTATTATATATCGATATAAAAGCTGGTATTGAAAATTGCCACAATGTGAACTTATTTTGAACGGGAGGGAGAAAATGAGCACACGTTGAACAACAGAAAAACAAAATAAATGAAAAAGAAGAAAAGAGAGCAACAAAAAAACACACGCAATCTTAAACCAAAGTATTTTTGTGGTGTATTGCTAGGGGCATTTCTTACGAAAAGAATGAATGAATTCTTATAAATTTTGAAAAATTTCTTCCGTTCGGTCCGATTCAATCAATTTTTATCTATTCGTGTAAATAAATGTTCATTTACACTGAACTTGTGTTCTGGAAGTGAGTTTTGGTGGATCTCAAGGATCGTTCAGAACTGCTCCCGGTTCTGGAAGTGGATCTTCCGGATGGGCCAGGGCATTGTCAAACCGGATCTGGTCCATCCTGAGGATCCACCAAAACCCACTTCCAGAATCGGGAGCAGTTCTGAACGATCCTTGAGATCCACTAGAACCTACTTCCAGAACACTTTTATTCAAGCAATATCGTCAATTTCAGTACATTTTCTTACAATTTCAATAAAAAAGAAGAAATAATACACATTTTTGCACATTTGCTCAAATTGTTTGTGTGAGAAATGCCCCTAGGTGTATTGAGAATGAACACACTTCATGAGTGGGAGAGGAAGACTGGGATTTATTCAGTCATGCACTTATACGAGCAACCAATTCACGGTTCTCGCAACAATGGGAAATCATTCAACACGTTTCATGATGGAGCACGGTATTCGTGCTAGTGCGTGTGTTCATGATCATCGTCAGGGCATTGTGTCAATATTATGGACATTTTCTACATTTAAACACATAGATTATGTTCAGGTTGCGATTTGGCACATTTTTGCTAAACAAGTAATCGGCATATTACTAGATGGAAAAAAAAACCATAGGAAAAATGCAACAGCCAGTGGAAGTGCGCAATCAGCGATTGAAATTGAAGTGAAACCAAAACGAATAGCAGTAATACAAATTACTGTTTTATAAAAACCTGTTGTTCTAAAAACCACCACAATAAAGTAGCGTAGAAAACCATTGTGCAAGTGAGTATTATTGTTCTTCAATGATTAAGAAAAAGAGAGAGAGACTGGAGGAAGAAAACAATGCTGTCGATTGCCTGTTTTATTCATACGGATATTATACACAACAAATTCAAATGCGCGCTGCTGTGTGTACAGTGTACACTGTACACATAACGGAAGCAGAAGGGTGTATAACATAAACGAATAAAAGGAAAATATTTCATCTTCCAATAATGAGTTTTTTTCTCTTTTTCTCTCTGTGATATCTATTGCCTATTCTTTTAGGCTGGATCATTGTTCGCATCACCATTGTTATTGTCAAGTATCATTAAAATGATGAAATCCAATAATACGGTAAAGGAGAAAACTAAAATCGAATGAGAGAGCTGAGAGATGTGAAAGAATCGATTTTAATGGAAATGAGCAAAGTATGTATATATAGATCATTCTTCTTTTTTTTTCGCTTTAAGTAGTCTCTTCATTCATCCGATCCAAATCCGAACTGATTGATAGACGAACAACAATCGATTCTCTACATACATCTCGTTAATATACTTCCTGTCTGCTGTCAACTGAATGATCGAATGGACGTAACAAAGGACTGAAGAAAATCCGCAACTTAAACAAAACAAGAGAAAAAAAAAATCTGCTGCATTCCGATTTACAATAGTTGCGACTTTAATGATGGCGCAACCCGAAAAAAAAATCCATGTAATACCGATTGCCTTCAAAAACAGCTAGAGAGAAAAAAATAATTGCATAATAGGAAGCAAAGAGGCAAAGCCAGCATTTCCTTAATATGCAATAAATTAAATTCGATTGCGGTCAGCGGTGTGTATGTGTGTGTTTGTTGCAGCGAACCAAAGTGTGTGCATTGAGATTATGTTTCTGGTGAAATTAATAAATCCAGATATACTGTTTTGGTTGTGTGCTAAGATAAATAGACACAAACATCAAGCCAGCGTACGTGATCGATAGACCAATAATAAGTGGAGAGAATGTCAACTGAATATGCCGACAATACGCGCCCGTTTCTTCTATCTCCATTGGATTGGAAGCGCAGCATGTGTGTGTGTGTGTGTGTGTGTGATAATTTAACGTTAAATAATCCATTCGTAAGCCTACAAATTGTAACATGGCCATGGATTGTGTATGTGTGTGTATACTGTATATATGTATGTGAGTGTTCCATTGTCCCAATATTTTAGCCCCATGTATCAATGCCAAAATGACCCCATACCCCACCTCCGCTCAGTGCATAAACCATCGTTCACGGCATTACATAGTCATTTTATGGAGTTCGCCCGATCATACGCACATACTTATATATGCAAGATAACAAATTGCGGATGTGTAAACATGCCACTTTCATAGCAAAACTGCCGCGTATCACACGTCGCAGACAGCATGCAATTGCTTGGTGACGCTTGATCGAACAATATCAATGTTTTCAATGATGTTACCATGTTCAGCCTCTGAATGTCATGAATTGCAATTGACAACCGCCACCAGACCGTCGTTCTTTATCTCTCTATCTCTTTCTCTCTATATTTCTCTCGCTACCGACATTGCGTTCACTTGTTGCTCACACACTCTCTCTCTCTCTCTCTCTCTCTTTCTCTCTCTCTCTCTCTCTCTCTTTCTCTCAATATTTGTCGTCGCCCGCGCAACACTGACCAAACACGGATATGCATTGGCCACACACAAGTCACAGATAATGAAAATTAATTGTATACCCAAGCAAAAGTAATATCATTGGTCAAATGCATGCACCACACAGATAGAGAGAAGATGTTTCGTTCGTCACAGAAAACACATAATACACATATTTACGCTCATAGATTAACTGCAAATAAATTCCCTAGACTGTCGTGTTATATATTTCGTTTCTTCATGAAATCAATCAATGTTTGGAGAGATTCAAGAAAATAATTACAATCTTCGTTTATTTGTAGTGCATTGATCAAAAAAATCGGTTTTCAATTCTTCATTTCTTTTTCGTATAAAAACTGAAGTGAATGTGCCTTGTTGTTCAACAAGCAAAAAACACCATTTTGTCAAACCAATATTTTTATTATGATAACACACTGCCAATTGTTCATATTCCAATTGTGTTTGTCCATTAATTTTTCATTCTTTTTCGTCGTCTTCTTATTTTGGGCAAGAGAGAGATGGCTAAAACAGCAAATCCATGCACTTTTAATGTTGCTGGCACATTTTATCCACTCGAATTTGAACGAAAATTCATTACGTTTAAAGTCTCGGGACAAACACTGCGATGAATTTAGATTTGCGCAAGCGTTACATCAATATATTCATTGCAATCAATACAAATCAATTTTGATGAAATGTGGATGCATCGAAATGCAATTAACCCTCTAGTTCGTAAGACCGCCAAAAGGCGGGGTGCACAAAATGACCCATAATTTGCGTAACATGTTATAGATGGTCGAAAATATGGTAGCGTTGCATTGGATAGGCCTTTAGGTTCAAATTGATATATAAATTTTATAATATATGTCAAGCCGAGGCCGAGTTATGGGCTCTCAAAAGTGAAATTTTGTGCAATTTTGAGAAAAAATCATTTTCTGAATTCACATTTTTTTCGGGTAATCTCTAAATACTTTAAAAACTATTTTCAGTGGTCGTTGATTTTTTTGCAGGTAAATTAGGAGGTATTCATTTGATTTTGATCATTATTGCATCATTTTTATATTTGTTTACAATTTGGGGCCTCAATATAGCGGGCCCGCCAAAAGGCGGTCTTGCGAGTACAGGAAAGAAAAAATTCACACTTCGCAAGACCGCCTTTTGGCGGTTTTCATAATATTTCTTCATTCCGAATTGAAATATGTAGATCAAAAGTACCACTTCTAATAGACCGTTGGAAAGGGTACATCCGAGACTATCGTCTGGGAAATTTTCATTAAATTCCAGTTTAGGGTTGCCCAGAAATAGGTCTAGAAAATTGAGTCTTTCTCAGTTTTCCTCATTCTGACTTCAAACACACTGGTACACTAGAGGTACCTTTCACAAGATAAATTGGCCCACATGCTATATTGCCGCTGAAAGAAGGATAACTAGGACTATAATCAGGGAGAGGGAGATTTTCAATACAATTAAGCATAGGGTTGCTAGAGAATAGGTCCTGAACTGTGAATTCTTCCCATTTCTTTTCAAATATATACACTAGAAGTACCCCTCACAAGAAATGTTGGCCTATATGTTATATACCAGCGGAGATAGGATACTCACAGCTATGATCTGGCAAAGTTTTATTGTATTTCAACGTGAAGTTTTATTGTTATGTTGTCTAGAAGTTGAAATTACATTAAAAACAGGAAAAATACAAAAATATCCCCTTTAGTGAGAACTGTAGTTATCGCGCAAGACCGCCTTTTGGTGGAGTGTAATTTTCCGAGTTTTCCGCCTAAAGGAAAACTGTATCGAGCTTTTCATTATTTTTTTTGTCATTTTTGGTTCAAAATTAGCCTAGAAAAAAATTCCCAGCGCTGTAAAAAAATGGCGCAGTAGAGGGTTAAATGGCACAGACAGAGTTGTGCTGGCATATTCAATAATTGAATGCCGTTGCCGTGGAATTTTCATTCGATACGATGGAGGTTTCCACCAAAGTGCGTGCCAGTCATTTGAATCAATAAAAATGCATATCAGCGATATCAGAATCAACTTGAGCGAATAGTTTGTCATTTTATATCTGTTGGCGCTTGTGTCGTTTGCATTGCAATTAATATTGGCATCGATGCGATGAACGAATAAACAACCAATCGGATTTCAACACAGTCCATTTGAGTTGAATGCTTGTTTGTTTATTTTTCGATTTGGTAAAACGCGCTGCCAGTCCACTGTCGTCGCTACCATTACCGCCACCGCCGTTTTCAGCTGCATCAAAATGCAAGTGGATTGTCATGGTCATCGATATAAATCGATGAATCGCTTTTGGATGGTGTGATTAAATGCATTGAATTTGGTTTCGATTCGTGATCAAATCAATACCATTCAGCTTAATAAAATCGTCGGATGTGTGTCTGTTGTAATCAAGGCGTGTTTTCATCATGAATTGGAAAATTTATCTAATTTTCTCCAAGCTTTGTTTGTTTGTCTCTTCTTTTGCAACACAATCAAGTTTATTTACTCGACACACATCACATTATTTGTAATATTCTGCATTCGGATCGCTTCGATATCATTGAACGAAGAATTCACATACACTCAATAACGAATCGATTGGCGATGAAAACGAATCGGTGCCTTAACTCAAGAACCAAAAATATTATATCATCGAAAATTTCGTTGTGGTTTGTCACCATTTCCTTTGGGATTTTCTCCTCTCATAATTCTTAAAACTGTTGAATTTGGAACCGAGTGCAGATTTTCACTACAAATGAGTGTATGACCTGAGTTAACCGAATGGATCGGTGTTGTTGTCATTTGGGTGGATGCAATGGTCATGCAATGCATTCCATGCACAACAATGCTTATGGTTCGAGCATAAATTGAATGAATTCAGTGTGAAGTATCTGGACATTTTTGCACGATGCGTGATGAAAGGATGGGATGTGATGTGATGGTTTGCCATTGATTGCTATGTTCGCTCTCTCTCTCTCTCTCCATCTATTTCTCTGCATTTCTCTCGTACGTTCGAGGGTAAAAGACGTCAAATATCGACCGAAAATGTACATCTGTGGAATTAAATACAAATGTATGTGGCAACACCAATGACTTCAAAATCATTGGATTATGCATTCGAACGCATCCTCTATCGCTAATCAATCGAATTGGATGGACACGCTTGCAACTGGCTACGATGGCAAGCCATTAACTGAACCGCCGACATTATATACATGTCTTACACGTATCGAATGATAGAACATGCAAACGTGTGCCATCCATCCATCCACTGGCAATATCATGCGATTATCCATTGTGAAATGAACTGAGTTGTGCTGCGCTGCGCTGGACTACGTGTGTGTGTGTGTGTGTGTTTTCTTCCACAAACAACCTCACATCCGTATCCAATGGAAGATGTTTCGACCACGCTTTATGCTTGGGTTTTTGGTGCCGAACAAAACATGATTATTTGACCAACGATGCTCATCTCGTCCTGTATGCTGACTCATATTGAGGTAAATTTGCGTGATGCACAATCCCAAACAATCACTTTTCAACATTTGTCCTCTTACTTCGACCCACACATACATACCCACACCCACACACTGTTTGATTACTGCATGCGAAATTGAAGGAAAATATTTGTCGTTCTGTTTTCCGTTGGGTAAACGAATGAGCCTGTTTGATGAAAATTATGAAATCCATCTGAGTATTGCGATTAGATCTCAATGCCAAACCACGACCAAATTTACTGACCGGTCTTCGTTTAATATGCATATATTACATTGTTTGTCAAGAGTAGAGGAGGTGAGGAGGGCCATGAAAAAACAGATCAGAAACACACACACACACACACACGCGCGCGCGCGTATATCTGGTAGATCACTTTCGCACACACACATTTATCAATCAAATTGATAGAATGCTTGGATTCCGATTCGAAAGGATGAGCCGCCGTGGAGCAAATGAAATCAATCATATTCAATCTGTTAAAATGTATAAATTGGTGTCGAGTTACTGCTGCGGTTATTTGGTTACTCAGCAAATGTTGAGTATGTAACGAGCCTTAGAGCAGCAAGTATACCCTAGATGCAATTATAAGTTGGAAAATGTTCCCATTCACCGTCTCTCTGAAATTCATCACATTTCACACAATTCGATAGTGGGCGAGTTGACAAAGCCATTCCTATACAAATACATCGCATTCATTCGTACGATCGCCCACCTCACATGGTTAATCTGAAAGTAATAAGTGATGCTGTACCGATGCTGCTCAGGTCAATCAGTGTACAGATAAATTTGGCATTCTATCAATACGTGAATATTCTCCATTTGAATGCAATAAACAATTTAGCGCACCAACAAATGCAATATTTCTAGATATATCTGCGCTGTATTCACGGCAACTTGGCTGGCCTGAATTTAGTTAGCAGGACGAGTAATTTGAGTACAATGTACTTCAATACGACAATGGCTATGAAATGCAATCGAAAAACGACATTTCTGCAGAATTTTGCGGTTGACCATTTCCAAGCCGACGTATTTATTGAGGGTATTTCTCGCCATCTACGTTGCAATCAGTATGTATGTGCGATATATGGATGTAATAAAGCACAAATTATAACCACAAATAGAAATTACCAATCATTCATTCATTATTTAATTAATTATGATTGCAGTCTGTTTGCCAATAACAATATAAATATGACATGCCGTTGAATATTCTCGAGCAAAGCAAATTGTAAATATATGTGGCCGATATGCAAGTCTATGGCTGACTTGAAGAGAACCAATCGGCTTTTCCGATGACGATAATAATAATTAAAGCACATAGAATGTTCAATACACAACCGAAGTCCTGTCTAGCTATCTATCTATCTCTCTAGAATGTCTCTTGTTGCTGTAGCTGTCTTCAAGACTGATAGACAAATGGAATCCAATAATTCAATGTCATTTTCAGTTTGATATCAAATACAACAGCACATTTCAATGAAAGACAATGAATATAATTATGCTCATCATTCGAGTCAAAAGTACAATTATAATGGCGAAACCCTCACACTAACCCCATAAAATAAATACAAATATAGACATATATATGACATAAATTTGATTGCTTGTCACGCAGTCGAATTGTATTTGCCTATCACTCAAAATTGAACGAAGAGGTTCAATAATCCAAATCGATTCGGAAATTCCGAATGCGATTTATACACACAGATAAATTTTATATGCATAAAATGTTAAAAAGAAAATTGCTTAGATCCGCCGACGGGTTTGTTGGAAAGCATGAAATGACAAAAATAACAAATTGATTATTATTCAATATGCATTCAATGGATTTCAGGCAAATTTTCATACAAACACAACAATGAGGATGACGGCGACGACGATGACGACAACGAATTAGATATAAACAGCGTAATTTTAAATACATTGTAATTTAATAACCTATCATTTGGCATTACATAGATTAACTGCCTGAAAATTAGTAAGCAATTGAAACAGGTGTTTAATATCGTGCGATAATATTAATATTAAATTTGTGTGTGTGTGTGTGTGTGTGTGTGTGTGTGTGAAAACTCATCATGATTTCAATTCCGTGTTTAGCGTACATTTTAGTAATTTTATAGTCTAATTTGCTTGTCATGTATTCAACAGTTAATGCATCATACAATTTTTCGAGAGGTAGTGGATTTTTATTTGCTGGTTTTTGTGCTTTGAGCCATTTTCAACGATAATATATTTTCAAACACATTACACTCATGCAAAATTATTAAAAACGGGAAAAATAATAAGTGGCACATCTCTCAAGTTATATGAGAATGCGGTTGGTTGAGTGATGTAAAGTGTGTTCGGGAGGAAAAATGTAATTTTGGCTTTCTTTCTTTTCAGAAGCATGCACACTTGCACATATATGTTTCGATCATACAATGGCATTGAGCGCACAGGAAGAAGATAAGACAGCCAAAAGTTGCAGCTCCGTTTAATTCAATAAGACTATATATATGCATGATATTCATATTCATATTGCACAATTTTGCTTCTAGACGTTCGATCATACAGCGAACATGGCAACAAATACCACCCAACAGTATTATTTGACTCTTCGTTCAGTTGTAATGCGTTTTATGCCACACAAAATCATCGGTTGTTTACATTCAACTTGTTTCAATGGTAACATTTTTCCCCTGTCTTTTTTTTGTAATTTTATTTGTGACGTTTCACTGTTTCAAACTTATACGCATATAATATACGAGATTCGTATTTGCCATGCATCCATGCAATGAAAATAAACGTACGATGTTTGCCGTTTCAGATTTGTCTGAGCATAGACACATGAAGACGGAACATTTTGTTGCACCCAACGCCAGACACGCGCTCCTCCCCACACGGCGTTCAGTCGTTTCGTTGGAAATTATTTGAAATCTCGTTTGATGTTCTAGCTAAGCTGCTCTTTTAATTATAAATTTCTTGATGCAGTCAAATGCGACTCTCAATGTGTGTTTTCACTTGTATGGTTTTTAATATAACGAGGCATTTATTTTTCGTAAGTACATATGTTCTAGAGGTTTCGCATTTTATCCGCGCAAATGTCGTTTGTTTCATTTTTAGTTGGTGCCTTCTGCTTCTTCATTTCGTTTTTCTTTTCATTTTGTTTTATTTTGCACAACTGTTGCAACAACATGAATCGTAAATGGAAGATATTCAGCAAATGATGCTCTAGCGGCATCTATACGTTTGGAAATTTGATTAAATGATTTTGTCACAAGGTTTACCCAAATATTGGAAATGGTATTTGTCAAAAATGGCATTTCAAACGTCATTCATGATTCATGTTAGTGAACTTCCGATAGGGACAAACAGAACTCTGAAAGGTTTTGGATCTGTTGAATATAATAACATTGTGCTTCACAGCGTTGAACTGTTGTTACTGTTGCTCGTTGTCTCCATTGAACCATGATGCAAGAGATAATCTTTAGCGTAAGGAGACATTATGAAGATTAATAAAAAAAAAAAACAAAAAAAAGGAAATATGTTATTTGGTGCAGCCAATTCACAATTCCCAATGGTATTTGCAGAGGAACTCACACACACACACACACAACACAATGGTGGAGAATCGCACTAGATTGTGGCTAAAGAACTCCGCGTTAATGTTCCGTTGTTTTTCATGATTTTCGTATTATTTTCTCGATAAAATGCCATTATCGTCTACAACGTTTTTTCCGTGCCACACCATTTGAACCACCGTGTTCATATACGAATATCAAGTACGTACGCGTGTGAAAAGCACCAGTAATGATCATCTCTATTTTGTGCTTTCTTTCTTTCTCTCTCCTTCCCTCCCCATGTGTATGTTTCTGTTCGTACGGAATAATTTTAATGTGAAATGTTTAAAATCTCCATCTAAAGCGATAATTTTTCGTAAAAGCGAGCAGTCGTCAGTATTTCAGCTTGCTACATGCAGGAGCATCGATTTCAAAAGCATAAGCGTGTTGCTGGCAAATTGCGCAAACATCAACCGTCACTGATGAACAACAGCCGAAGATGTGCAGCGAAAGCGTTTCGCTGCAAAATATGAAAATGCTACGAATGCAATGCTATTCGAAGCAATGATGTTATCACCACTACACATTGAAACGTGGTCGATACAGAGATGTGGATAGAACAAGGGAGTGAGAGTTAAAGAGATGAACATGAATTGTTCGCATTAAATATGTATGATTTTAGTTAAAAGGTTTTGCTAATATCATCAGAGAATCCGAAAGACATTTTTACATTTATGGAAAAATTCAATTGAAAATTGTAATGTCATAGATGGAAAGAGAGAGAGAGAGAGAGAGAAAAGGAGAAGAAATTGGCAGACAGACACCAGCCAATTTTACTCCAGAATTCTCTTTTAGAATGAACTTATTCCACTGACTCATCATTTAACAATTTCCGCTAAAGCGACGCATATACATATGGAAAACAGAAACCAAATAAAGAACTTTACTCATTCGCAACTCTTAAGAGCAATCATTTCTTTCATTTAAAAATATTCGAATATGCGACAAAATTTAAATATCCTGGTCGAAAAATGGATTGGAAAACTGTACGCAGAATATAATTGAATCGTTGCGACGAATAGAACACTTGAAAAATTGAGCGAAACATTGTTTTTGCCTACGAACAAAAAGACACATAAACAGATTTTACAGCCAAAGTAGAATAAGCCAAAAATTAGGCTAAGAACAAAGAGTTGGCATATGATACGTTTAGGTTTTAAACTTCAATATCATTTATGTTTCACTTTGATTCTTAAACTTATTTTGTGTCGCTTTGGTTCAAAAGCTTGCAGGTTTCGAACTTTTTCTCCAATGTTCTGAATGTATCTTTGCGTCGCTTTGATTCAAATTCAAGCGATAAAATCTCCAATAAATGGTAAAAGTAGTAGCTATTTGTTGCAAAATGAAATGGCGAATTCATTGTCATTATACAATATTCATTGGGCGAGACACACACATACACACACACCCAGAGGCAAGCAGAAAAAAAACGCACGTTCATTTGTAAGTAATTTAGTTGAATTAAAGAGTAAGTAGATAATTTGAATTAAAAACTCAGACAAAAGGGACGCAAATAAAGCGCAATGAAGAATCTCTGACCAAAGAAGATAATTGAATCATTTCCAAAAGAAAAAAAAAGGTCGGTGCCAACCATTTTCATCGTGTGAATAAAGTCCGTTCCATTCTTTTTCTGTGCATTTGCCGGCTAAACTTTGTTTCTGGTGAAGTGAAAAAATACCCAGTAAAAATATTAATAAAAGCCATTACGTTTTTGCAATGCATTTCTCCCTCTACATTATTTTTGTCGTTGTCGCTGTTGCTGTTATTGTGCTCATGACTTTTCTTTGCTGAACTTTTTTTTTTCTCTGTGTTGCAATTTTTCATCTTCGCAACAGAGCGCACACACACACAGAATTGAGAAACTAATGGAGAGAACTTTGGAAGTCGGCTTTTTGTGCTAATCCCTTTGCATATAAATATCTGACTATTTGGGTTATGTTCGGCGTTGCTTGTCGTTATTGTTATGTTTTTTTTTTTTTTGGTTCCATTCCTTTGCTTGCAATGTAATATCTAAGGTACTCGAAAAAGTAGTGTTTGTTCGTACATTTTTTTATATTTTTGGCGTCTTTTCGCCGCTCTGTCGTCTCGGCATAAATTTAAAAATAATTGGAAAGTTTTATAAATTATAGTTTAGGGAGAACAAAGCGAATAATGAAAAAAAGCGAACGAAATTTTTGCAAATGAAAAATAAACGAGAAGAAAGATTGAAAAAACGGAAGCATGGTGATGGAAAAATGACAACAGCTCTACAGCACGCCGAAAGTTGTGAATTCGATGGAGTTTTTTTTTGTTGTTTTTGCTTCATTTTGGCCATCGTTTCAGGTTATGTGCATTGCAACACGTTGTTCGACTTACCGAAAATCTTCTTCGTTTGCGAACAACGGGCAATTTTATTCATTGCATTTTTCCTATACACGGCCCAAATCTTGATGTTCACTTTTTTTCCTTTTACTGCTTCTTCTCGCTGAAATTCATGAATAACAAAATAAATTTAATTTCTATAATTCCAATTTCCATTTGCAGTATATTTTCCAATAGCCTGAAAATGTTGTCGGATTTCACATTTGCCTTCACCACCATTTTCGTTTCTTCGCTTGTGTTGCGTTGGGTTTTTTGTTTCTTATTCTTTTTGTCGAATCGTGGATCTTTTCTCTTTCTCTCTCGCTCCCTCTCTCTCTTTTTGGCAGTTATATTCTGTGCATTTTCTTATCTAGATAATGATGTACACAGTATTTTTGGCACTGTTTCGTGAACAAAGTTAAAAAAGGCTTGGGATAAGAGTAGAAAAAAAACACGAAACGTACAAAATGTTGAATTGACGAAAACTACGCGAATACCAAAAAATAGCTATACGAGAATAGAGTGTAAGGGAGGCAGAGAAGAAAACAAGTTGCATTAAACCCTGACCTTGTAGTTGAGTTCGTTTCGTGACACACCAGCACACCAAAACTTCGACATGATAAAACCAAACAACTCCCATAAAACAATTGCTTCTGTTTCTCGTTTTGTCAGATAATCGATCAAATTAAAATAAAGTGAACATGGTTCGAGAGCTGAATTTCTTTTTCTTTTTTCTTCTTGCATTTTATGACACGTAAACATTTTGAATGACAATTACATTGAGCATTTTATTTTGCCATGCAGTCTTTGGGTTAAATTGAAGCGTTGCTACAGTTGTATAATCGCAGTCAGTGTGCCAAATCAGTCGATGCAATAGATAAATTGCACAGAAAGACTTGACTTTTGGGTAAATATCTCAACATTGTCAGTGTGGCGCTCAGAGAACAGCGTGCTCTGAGGAGAGAGATGGAGAGTGAGAGCAAAGCGTACACACATTTGTACATTTAAATTCTTCAGTTTCGATGTGCTTTTCCTTTTATGACTTTCAACTTTCCGCCATTTCTTTGCTGCCGTTCACTCTCCGACACTGTTTTCGAATATTTCTTTTATTCTGGATTTTTTTCCTCTCTTTTCTTTTTTCGGTGCAGCATTTGAAGGGTTGGCATTTTATGTCAACACAATTTTCTAACAATAGTAAGAAGGAAAACGACATATAAATTGTGTGCTAAAGTAGTTTGATATGGAAAATGAAACATAATCCGAGGAATAAAAATTTCCGTAGTTTTTATTATGTGCTAACTACAACAATTTTCGCATCTGCTATGAGTTTAAAATTGTAGCCGCAGCTTTCCCCTTTTATTTTTTCTCTCTTATGTGTGCGTTTCGCTGGTTTTAACTTTGTTTCTCACGTTAGTCATTGTTATTGGCCACGATTTGGGTGCAGCTCATTCATATCTTACGATGGCGAACGAATTATCCCCTTCTTCTTTTTGTTTCTCTCCTTTTTCTGTCATATAATTTGTACTTCGTAGAAATTTTGCAATTTTTTTTATGTGCATCATAAAAGAAATACAGTGGAATGGATTGAATTGCCGCGATGAGCTCAGGTAAGAATGATCGTGTATTCGTGCCGATGCTTCTAGTTCATCTTGGCAACTGATTTCAATAATGATGTGACACGATGGAAAAATTCCAATACAATCTCACGTAACATCCATACAAAATGTTCAACTAAATGGTATGAAAGCCAGACATGAAAGCGGCACCAATCAACTGCATTCTTCCCTCTACTGGGCTACAGAGAGTGAGAGAAGGAGAAGAGCTTTTGCAGTCTTACCACAATCGGTGATGAAGACACAAAAAGAAACTATTGGCAAATGGTGAGTTTCACGTCTCAGTTTTCTCTGCTCAGTGAAATAACATTTCTCTTTTCTAACAATGACAGAGAAGAAAAAAAGAATAAATGGAGCTACATCGAGAAGATTTGAAGTCATGAAAACCTAATAAGTAAGTAGTTTATGTCTTGATTTTGGGGCATTAGCTCGTGACGTTGTTTCTCCTTAGGGAAAACGATACCATTTAACTTAATTGGCTGACCACGAACTAAATCAAATTTTAATCCGAACACTTCTGTGTTCAAATACAACAAACACTTCATGGGCTCGGCATAAAAGTATTTTTACGAATGAAACGTGCATTTTACTTGTCACTGCAAAAGAAGCGAAAAAAAAAGTTGAAGTCGTTGGCAATATTTCAAAATATTTTACTAAAGAAAGTTACTGATTTTGGGCATTGCCGTGCAAGTGCAGGCTAGGTCAATTTCTTGACAGATTAAATCGATAGCAATACAATTCAAGAAAATGTACCAAATAAAATGAAGAAGAAGAAGAAGAAGGCGACAACAACGACGACGACGACACGACGAAAGAAAGAATTTGTTCAACTTTTAGTGTGATGAGTTTACGACATTGTGAGCGTTGGCAAGTGGCGTGACTTTTGAGATCGACATTTTGCGCGATGAAATTTGATTACGAATGTAAAAAAAAAAATGTTTACGTGTTAAAGTATTCAAAATGTTCACATGAAAACGAACCGGGCGAAGTATCGTAAAAAAGTCGGTTTATTTATGAGTTTTGGAGCAAACAAGAAATGATATTGTAACACAATTCCAGCGCCGCACCTGATAAAAATAATAGAATCCACACTTGAGAGTTGACGCGTGTTGATGATGATGATGATGATAATGGTGTGAGAGCTTCGATGGAATTTAATAATGATATGTTGTTGTCGTCGTTGAATGGCAAAGGGCGCAGATACATTGCTCAAAACCAAAACAACAACATATTGACAAATAAAACCACTTTATGTCACAGCGCAACAATCATTTATTATGGTGTTTCTTAAATTTGAGCGGCGCACATCCAATTCCACATGGATGCAAGTTCAGTAAAGGGAGGATTGGATGGGTTCGCTCAGGTTTCAATTTATTTCAGCTCATTCGCAAAAACAATATGAAAAATTATGAAAACGATTCGGCGTTGTTTCTTTTTAACATTTTTTTTTGCTATTTCTGCTCGGGCGGCTGTTTATTGAACTCACTTTCATTTGGATGTACTTGTACATTTTCACTTATGCACACACACACACACGCAAACCCAAAGCCATTTGCCATTTTCGATTCGATTGGTTATGGGATACGGTAAGTATCTAGAGAATATATGATCCTCAAATTATAAATGAAAAGAAAAACGGTTTACGCGCCTTTCACCGACTATGTATCGCATGTGTATGAGTTTGTGTTCTCTATAAACGAATGCATTAATCTAATGCTTCACTTCGTTATTTGTTGTTCTCAATGCAGGCGAACCATAAAAAAAAACAAATGTCTATATTGTCACTGACGTATTGCTGGATGGATCAATTTTTAGTTCGATACTTCACACCCGTCGCTGACTGTGTGGTGTGACACACGATAACGTCACACAACACACATCCATTTTTTTTCTCTTCGTCTTGTTTTCTATCACATTCTGTTGGCAGATTTTGCCTTCGAGTTTACCGCTGCATGCTTTATTTTGCCTCATGTCGCACACATATCGCCCCGTCATAGCGTCGAGTATTATCATTGTTTGCCTGTATCTTTTCGATTCATGTTTGTTTGAGTATGTGCCACTCATGTTTGGTTGTTAGGATTTTGAAACATCTTTTCTTCTGCTCGTTTAGGATAAAAATTCAAAATTTCATTGCTTTTCCTCTTCTGCACGTTTTCGAATTATCAAACGAGCAAAAAAAAAAATGAATTTGATTGAATCGTTTTTTCTGCTTTGAATTTTCTCTTTCGCCCATTCGATATAAGAGAAAAGCCATGTGTTGAGATAACGCTCGAGCATTGACACATTTGACCACAGCTTAAAGTGTAAAATAATCGAATAAGTGGTTTTACGGTTCAACTGATGGATTTTAAGAGCGCAAGAGCGCAAAAGTCGAACAAGAGACAGCAACAAGAAACAACAACATCAGCAATATAATGCACACAAAAAAAAAATCCATTCAATTTGTTGCGCTTGCGGTTAGTTTTTCGATTTATGTTCATACAAATTATGAAACAGGTCACCACCATAAAATAATTATTATTGGTTTTGCTGGCAAAATACAGAGAAAGTGTGTATGTGTGGAAGAGAGCGAAAAAAATTGCTTTTTCTACCACACGGCCATGAATGCAATTCAAAAAGCGAAGCATTTTTATGATTATTTTCATGGTAAGACTTTTAATGTTTGCGCATATTCTCTCGTTGCCAGTATTTTTCATACTGCACAGATGCATATATACACCATTTGGACGATATTGCATCACACAGAACGTGCAAAGCGTAAATGCACAGTATACTGGATGCCGGCACCACGGATGGCTTTCTATTCTATCTTCATGGACTTTGTTCTATTATTATATTGTTGAAATCGGTTGTAGTTTATTTTTTTTTTTTTTTTCGCTCGCCACAAAGTTACCCATTGAATAAACAGCGAATCAAATCAAATATAAAATCATTTCTCTCGTTCTTTTTTTCCATTCATTTGCCGTACGCGTTTTGATGAACCACACGATATTCAAAGGGTTATTTTTTTCTTCTTTTCAATAAATCGGCTGTGAAATAGCAACTGAATTGCGATGAGGTTTTGTGTAGAATGCAACTATGACTAGGTGTCAGAGTGTGCGGTCGAATCAATACGCGCGTAGAATAATATACATTACACAGAATCGAAAAGCTTAGCATTTGCATTGATTTGGGTAAGTATCATGTATTTTGTTTTGTCCCATTGAGTGAATTCGTCCCTGCAAACACTCACCGAAGTTTTTGTTTCGTGCTGAAATTGGAAACCATTTTCAAGCTATTTTTGGGGGTAAGACGGTTGCTGGAAAAACTGGGCCAAACAGCGCAAAATTCCTCTACGTTAAACATTCTTCTTGGAATGGCTGGAATGCACAACAGAACATTTTTGAATGCAAAACATTTACGTTATTAAAAATCATGGCACTTGAATTAGGCGAAATAAAATGCATCTAATTTGGAAAAGTGCAAGAGAATATTCTCAACAGTAGAATATTCTGCGCACCACCAAAAAAATAAAGAATGCCAAAAGCATTCAGTGGAAATGCACATGCATTTTGTATGTAAGAGAAAAGTGATGTATAAATGCATGTAAGCCAAAATGAAAATCAGAGAATTTTAAACCCTTGCCGTGGCAAAAGTCATTTCCACAAACACAAACACAATGCTTTCTCGGCAAATTGATTGCTGTCAGGGTATGCGTACGTGTGGAAAAGTACCCATGAAAATGGTAACCGAAAAGTGAACGAGAGCAAAAGATGAACGTGAATCAACAATGGAGCTTTGTGCATCAAAACTCTGAGAGCATTGCGCAATATGGCAAAGAGCGCATAAATGACACTCATACGATAAACAATGGCTACAAATCGAACAACCCGCAAAAAAAAAGAATCCGAAATAAATAAAACAAAGACGTTGAAGGTAGAGAACAATAAGTGGAATCTCAGCACTAGAGAAAGCAAAATTGCTTTGGAAAAAGCTAAAAAGAAAACAACGACGATAAAGACGAAGACGAAAAAGGCATTGATTGTGTAAGTGCAGTGCTCGATTCATTCTTTTCACTGGGTTTTGCAATCTTTTATTGTAAACTCACACACACAAATAAAACAATGGTTACGTGAACTTATAAATTTTGGTTGAGGGCAACAGTACAATAGCTGCGTTGCTGTAATGTGTATTCGATTCTAAATGGCATCGTTGTTCTTTGCATGTTTGATACATTCAGCATTTGTGCAGTTTATGTGAATGTTTCTTCACTTGTTCACGCTTGCACTCGATGTTTTTCTTTCTTGTGATGTTGTTGTTCGCATGGACCTTATGTCACTACCGTTATAATTTCTTTGTTGAATTCGGTTCATCTGCAATATATTCACCACTAGAATATTGGTGCTAGCACAAACTCAAAAAATCTCTTCAGAAAAAAAAGCGAACTGACTCTCCCACAACCAAAATCTAATTCACACATCGTGAGCAAAAGCTCTATAGTAGTTGCATCGTTGTCGCCGCAACGTGGATTATTTTATTACATTTTATTAAAATACAAATGTTCACGGTGCTCCATAAATATGTATGGTGACCATAATTTTGTCATGATGGCGACGCAAATAATAACGAAAAACGAACAAAAATGGAATGGCATCGTGTGTAACAAATGTAAGCGATAAACAGTGACAACAATGTGGGAAAAAAAGCAAACGATGGA
The DNA here is from genome assembly GCF_009176505.1 of Sitodiplosis mosellana. Taxonomy (NCBI): domain Eukaryota; kingdom Metazoa; phylum Arthropoda; class Insecta; order Diptera; family Cecidomyiidae; genus Sitodiplosis; species Sitodiplosis mosellana. The sequence goes on from NW_022601408.1 coordinate 1,915,293, forward strand.
AACATATACGAATTGTTGAAGGAGTGCACAAGTAAGTACAGCACACATGAGCGAATTCACCACACAAAATAGCGAAGAGAGAAAGAAGAAGAAAATAACAAATATGCTCGGCGACCGAGTAAAAAGAAACAATATTTATACATATACGAATTGGTGGAGTTGCATCACAGTGGAGACAAGCGGCTGCACAAAAAAATTGGAACGAAAGGCAACGCCGAAAATTGGGAATGTAATGGTGGCAAGCGTTGCAAGAAATGGCCAGTTACACATGGCGCACTAATACTTTATATTGATGCTTTTTCTTGCATTTCGAAGGCAGATCCATCTATATTTAGTTCAACTAATGACGTTGATGGCCAAGAATGGAAAAGCGATCATTGTTTTCTGACAATTGACAGCTGTCATTGGTTCAATTATCGAAATAAATGATAGCTAAAGGAGTTGACTATGAATATAGATGGAGTTGCCAACTAAACAAAGAGAAAAATATTGTTTCGCGCTTTGGGGACGTGGAAATGGCTCAAGGTAAAAACTCGTATAGCTTTAAAACAATAACATTTACCATTTTTGTAATGTTTTCGAGAAAGGAAAATTTATGCGATGGTGAAGAAACAGAGAAAATTATGCAGGGGAAAAAAAACGGCGCAGCAATGTCGGTGGCGTTTGCAGACAAGGTGACTACGCAACTCATTGTGCCACTCACTCAATATCTTTCAGTACAAGAACAACAACAAAAACACAAACACACAAGAAACGGTTGTTCAATGAATCTTACAAAGTGATCTCAATCAAGCTCGCTCATATTGCTCTCGCGTTGTTTCTACATTTTTTCTCATTTTATTCAACGAACGAATCGTTGCCCCCGGATGGAGAAATCTCACATTAAAAATTATTTTCCACGTGAAGGAAAAGAAAATGTCTCGTTATGCATAAATTTTACCCGGTAAAATTCAACATTTACAGGCAAAAACAAATATGATGCACGAGATATAGCTCGACCAAGAGTGAGAGAGAAAAAAAAATCGGTGCATCGATGCAATCAAATTTGCGCGAGACACGTTATCTTGGCGACGCTGGGCCACAATCCAAACAACAGCACAGCAAAAAAAAATTATCCAGCTTGATTTAGTTTTACACATAATATGTGGCACTGCCAAAATTGCAAACCATGCATGCATCTCACTGAAAAGACATTCGTACGCAAAACTATGAAAATCGGGTGCCGCTTTTTTTTCATCATACAATGCGATAAGGGAGATAGCAGAGAGCGAGCGAGTGAGCGAAAGAGAACAAGCAAAAAAGAAACTATTTCGGATTCAAGACACTTACATAAAACACATTTCATACAGGTTGTCAGCTATAAAAATAAAAATTATGACTTTGACATAATATTCAGTGCAAAACTGAAAGATACAAACGTATGAAATCTCATTTTTAACCAGTAAGCTTGAATAGGTACATCGTCATTGCTGCGTGGCTTTTTGTATGTGCGCCATCGTTGTGTGTGTGATTCTCTTTTTTTTTTTTTTTCTTTCGTACATCATTTTTGATGGTGCGCTTGGTTGTTCCACTCGAGACTAGCTTTCTAAACTTGAAAGTAATGTTCATTGTTTGAACATTTTAATAGGATTGTGAGCGTGCGTTTTTCAAAAACGATTTCGATTACGAAGCGAACGTATGCCAAGTCACTTTCAACCGGATAAAACAACTGACAACACGCTCACCCAAAATGAATGACACTAAAAAAAAAAAGACAAAAGATGATCTAAGAAGGAAATCGAGGGATTCAGTTTTGTGTGAATTGAGTTAGTGTATATAAATGGATCAAAAACCCAATGGCTGAGATATTCAGTGAACTGGGTATGGACCATGCACAGTGGTCATTACTGTGGCTAATGAAATATGAACTTCACTTGGCTATTTCAACAGCTCGACGAACAACAACAAAAAACAAGCAAGCATATCCCAAAAAAACAGCATGAGAAATAGTGTTTCAAAATATCACAGAGACTAGTAAGGGAGAAAAAAATGCGCGCAACTAATGTGGGACAGTTGCCACAAAAATACATATACATATATAAATATGTAATAACACCTAAACGAATGAATGAACATTCATAAGGAATGGGTTGAGAAAACACACACTCACACATAGGCTTACGGCATTGTTAGTTACCACGAAACACACATGCCATACCAATCCATTAATGTAAAGTTGTGCAAAGCAAATGTCTGGTAAAAGGAATCTACTATTTTTGGCTGATGCTTGTGTAGTTTTCTCTCATTTTTTTTTTCTGTTTGCCCTGTCTTACAAAACACAAACACTGTATACATGGTGTATCTTGCGGTTTTTAAGTGAAAAACAAAACAAGAGCACCACCAAAAAGAAATGAAACAAGAAATCGAAGTGCAACCGCAGATCAGAAAAAAGGACCTCCCTCTCTCCACGCGAGAGAGTGAACACCAGCTAGAAATGAAGAGAAAGAGAACAAGAAGTATGTTATTATTTTGCTAAATAAAAACGTTTAAACGCCATACAATGGGATGATATACGGGCAATTGCACTGCAAAGAGCCAACATAGCACAACAATAATCAAGAAATAAAAGGACAAGTACAAGAACATGGGAAAAAAAAAGAAACGAAATCAGTCAGAACGACAACAACAGGAAAGTTGCAGCAAAACAGAGTGAGAAAGATAAGAGAGAGAGAGAGAGAGTGAGCGGCGATGGAACTGGAGTTGAAGAAAGAAAGAAAGCGATTGAAAGAAATGGGAGATACAGACAAAGGAAAGAAATGGAAAAACACACCCATTGCCACAAAGATAAACAGCCGCATTTTGTATGTTGTTGTGCGTGCGCGTGACAAGGAAAATATTGTTTCCGATTCTACAATTGCTATTTGAATAAGTATTCACTCTCTTTCTTGCTCTCAAACTCTTCGTTTGGGTATGAGAGCGCCACTTTCTCCTCGGTTCATTTTCCCTGGCGTGGATTATGGACACAGACAAATGAATGCAATGGCAATGCAAAATGCCACACCAGAAGAGGAAGAAGAAGAAAAAAAAAATACTTATGCTTGCTGCTTATTCACGCGACAGATCCGCTGGGTATGAATAATAGTTGTTGCGCGGAGGGAAAAAAATGCTAGCAAAATCGAAAGGACACAGTTGTAAAGAACAAGACACTCACACAATACCCTGTATATTTGTGTGTATGTGTGTGTGTGCCGGATTTTTTTTTTCTCTTTTCCTTGTGCTATTGCCGTAGCAGCAAGAAAAGGAATAAACTCAGCTTTGAAATGGCTAGATGAAAAAACGCTTTGAAATGACTATGTTAAGCTTGGCTAATTTTATTATCTCAAGATTTATGACGTTAAATTTGAATAACCACGCGTTACGAACACACAGATTTACAACATTACACACAGTCACCACACCATCTCGTTTATTCCGCATGCAAAACCTATATCTATCTATACACATATATGAAGTGAGTCTCCTACTTTTGCCGCTTCACAATCTCATGCATATTAACATTTTCACAGTGAAGAGGAAAAAAAGAACGAACGCACACACATACTATAGCCGCCGTTAGTTAGTCCCATTGCAGCAAAGCATTATCGTTTTGGGTGCTATCATGTTTGCGCCTTTGTGTCCGTACATTGCACGGAACAAAAAAAAAAGTCTCTTTATGGTTAAAGAATGGGCCGAGCTATTTAAGATTAGTCCATTTTTTCACAGCTTCGCTTTGTTCTTGTTGCTTGCTCTAGTCTTGGTCTTATGTGTATGACTTTGCGTTCCCGTTCTCTCATTTTATTCTCTTGGTTTTTTTTTCTGGTTTTGTTTTGTTTTCATGAGTGTGTTCGCGGCAAATAATAATCAACAGTATGCCAGCTTTTCGAGCGGCGTGATGTTTTTTTTCTCTTCTCCTCCCTCCCATTCATTTGTATTGAATTGTCTATGTGCGAATATATTCAACACAGTTTCATCGCTTCTTTGGGCCCTTTGTTGTTACTGTTTATGTGTTTATGTGGGTAGCGCTTTCGTTGGTGGCGGAACGCAAGAATTCTTAGCATTTTGCTGCGTTTGCCACAATGTGGTTTCACCACCATTGTTTCATTGCCGGATTTCTTTCGGTGATACCCATCAAGTCAACTGCTGCTTCTGCTGCGGCTGGTTTTTTTGTTGTTGTTGCTTGACTCTTGTCGCACAAATTTGTATGAGCGCTCATTTTCATATTTAAAAATTCGAAATCATTTAAGGTTGTTATTTCGGTTGCACTTGTGCCAAGGGAGCAGATTCTTCAAGAAAACAAGATTATTTATACGATGACACGATTCAGTTTCAATTTTTTTCTTGTGTCTACCATTTCTTTTTTGCGGTGCGGTTAAGAGCAACCTCTGATACTCTGATACTTATCGAAATGATTGAACCTTCAAGTGAATAGTGTTGTTCGTGGAAAGTTAAACACTTCGTCTTGAAAACTTTACGTTGCCATTTTTCGTAAGCGTACACTTCAGGTTTTCTTTTCAGTCAACAGTTGGTCTTATTTTACAGTTTCCATTTCAGTTGTGCCATCATTACCTCAAATGACCTTAATTTTCGTTGCGTGATTCCAACATACATATTATGAACTCTTTTTTCCGTTTCTTTTCAACTCGATTTCTAGCACGACACATTCGATACTACAATTTTTACGTTCACATTTATTAAAGATGAAAAATGTGTAAACATTTATTATTAAATAAAGTTGTATGAAACAATTTTTCCCCTTTCTTCTTGTTCATCATCTCCTTTTCTTTCACCAATAATGAAGACTCTACACTGTGGCTGCTGCGATGAAAAATGTTACAGGAAGGAAGAGAGAAAGAGCAATAGCAATAGCGAGCAAAAGAGTGGGAAAAACAAGTGGATACGAAGTGAAAGTCACCCTCATCAGCAAACATATTTTCTTTTTTCTCTGTTTCCATTCACCGAGACTTATCCCGTGTTTCAATCCACACTCTTTCATAGGTTTTCTTTAAATGGAATTCCTTTGCGCTTCGCGGTTGCTGAAAATTTGCGTAAACGCGGAATATGTTTATGATTCTGATGTTATAATTAGACTCTCATTCACTTGTTCTTTTTTCGCTTTTTGTGTCAGCCTTTTTCCGTTTGAGGAGAGTGCGAGCAAGCGAGCCGATTAGATAAAGAAAAGATTTTCTTTCTAGCTGTCTTTTTCTCTTTTTTTTTTCCAGTTTGGGTATTACACACACATGAAAGATTTTCTTTTAGTTCAAAGTGTTTTGAAAAAGTGTTGGTAAACATAGGTACTAAAGAAACACCAACGCCAGCAACAATACCGTTAGAAAATGTTGACATAATTTTCCTTTCGAAAACGCAACGCACACACACCAACACTTATGAACATGATAGACGAAACAGCTAGGGAAAAAAAACTCTTTCAAAATCCATGGAATAGATTATAAGACCCCGAGGCGTTGACGTGTTTGAGAAAAAAAGAAGAAGAAAGAGGAACGATGATATGGAGATAGAGAAAAAATTGGCTCAATGCTGCAAACGATTTTCTCTTCATATTTCTTTCTTTTCTCCTTTTTTTATTCGAAGAAAAAAGCTCCGCAGCAGATTTATTTTAATAGAGATCCTTCCTTTCTGTACAAAATTCGGTCATTTGTTTTAATCGTCAGTGATGTTTTGCGTGTATGTGTGTGTGTGTGTGTGTGTGTGTGTCTGTGTGGATGGATAGCAATCGCGGCGATGAAGGTATCCAATATTTATTTAGTCGTTGAATATTTCAGGCAAATTTTAATCATCATAAACGATCACAAATGAGCGCTCTCATGCGTTCGAGTCATTCCATGAGAAAAATGAAGAAAAACCAGAACTAAATGAAATGTAATTTGGCATAGTCGCTGTCGCTATCGCTCTCTTCTTCACATCTCAAGCTTTTGCTTATTCACGATGCCACTTCCATTTTCATCTCACTTAGACTGTGAAGTTTTTCCCCTTTTTCGCCCACGATTTTTCAATTCTTCAGAGAAAAATTAATATTTCTCGTCTCTTTCAATTTTTTCCACTTTTTTTTCTTGTTCTTTTTGTCTCTTCTTTTTCTTGTTCTTTTTTTTTGCTACTTTGTTCAACGAACTTGGATGGCGTCAAATTAGTTTGGTCAAAATCTACAGAAATTTAACATCATATTTTATGTATTATGTGTACAAAGTGTAGCCAAAGAAGTTTAAAACAACCTCCCGACAAAGGTATACAAGTATTAAATGGCACAGAAGAGCAGAGCGAAGCAAAGCAAAAAAGATGAAAACATAACGTTGACGGATGAAATTGTGTACGGAATGCAGTACGGCTTTTTCAGCAGTATTTTTCTTTTCTCATGATTGAAAACCCAGATAGAAAGAATGCGCGGAACGTGAGTCATTACGGCCGATGAATAAATGGCGACTGACTGAAGAAAAGATGAAGAAAAAAAAGCATCAGTCGCCACGACACTTTGAATGCAGAGAAAACTAATTTCAAGTGAACCCGCGCCACTAGCCCAACATAATTTTGGATTTTATTACAATATTGACATGACTGCAGCAGCGTGCAGTTTGTTTGGTTTCGTTTCCGCGACCATTATAAAATTCGAACGACCATGGTAGCATAGAGCATGAATCCACCATAGCCGTTGCGCAGTTTGAAAAATGGTGCACGTTGGCGAAGCACCGCTCAACTAATATAAATTTAACAAAATTAAATAAAATACTGGGCCCTGGTCTAGACGCACACTTCAGACTTAATTGAATAAATCAGGGGGAAACAACAGAAAGATGATAAATGTGCACGCAACACCACCCAAAAACTTTACTCGTAATTTAATTTAAAACATTTGAAATTGTTCTAAATCGGTTTGCTTTGGCCTTTTGTAACGGAATGGCTTTCTCACTCTCATTCTCTATTTTCAAGCAGCGGCCGAATTTGATTATCTGTTTAATGGTTCAACTTGATTCAAACCGCTTGACAAAGCGCCAATTCATGTCGCATTCAACTTGGATCACAGTCCGTTTTTATTGCTTTTGGCTGTCAGCACATTTTTCAAAAGGCTAAAACAACAACTATTATTTGGATTTGCTGATTAAATGATTTTCATACAATTTACATTTATTTGCGATTAAACTAATTGATATATTGAGTAGATTATAAATTGATTTAAAAAAAAAAAAAAACGTTTAAATAGTGTCTATTAAACTCGCAGTCAATTTGAACAGAAAAAAAAATTGCTCACGGCAAAAGGGCATCAATTGACATTTGTAAGCCGGTTTGTTTTTATCTCTCCCTCTCTTCTTCGGTTCCGACAAACAAAAACCGGAGAGACATTCGAAAAAATAGTCAAATATTTATTTACCAATGGAGAAAGCGACGTGCCAATCATTGAGATAAAAAATATTTTCATATTCAAATTTGCATCAACTTTTCCATCGCCTTTTTTTCGGCGGCAAAACCAACAATGTTGGTTTCTACTTAGCACAGAGAATTTTCGATAAATTCTTTTGTTTCAATTCGTTCGAATTTCCTCTTCAATTTTTTTTTTCAGCTTGATTTGCATTGGCTTCGGCTGAGAGGGTTCTTAACGAGTGCAGTGAGAAATGTAAACATCGATTTTGATGAAAGTACGCGCGGGCTACACACTCCATTCGAAATACCAATGACAAACAAGACAAAAAGACTTAGTGAAATGATACAGTGTATCGGCTGCGGAAAGAGTGAGCAAAGCTTGCTCGCTCACTCACCTAACCGAAAACGACGAACTGATGGAAATTCACCGATGCAAAATGTACAGATGAGAAAAATAAATAACACAAAGCAAAGTGACGGCAAGGAAAAGAAGCAGCGACGAACCAATAAAAAAAAAAGAAGAGAGCAAAGGTAGACAGAGAGTTGAAATGGAATAAAAGCTACTTGGCTTCATATTCACGGTTGATGCAATATTATTCGCTTCAAATAAAAGTCGTTTAGCGATATTACATGCCAATGCCAATGATTGTCGATGTGTGGAAAGTGACTATGAATAGTTACATCTCTTCTCTCGGTGTGTGTTTCGCGCGAGGGGGCGGCTGAACGAGTGAAAAGTAGCAACGGTGGCAGCGACAACAACAATGACAGCGACGACAGCTCAAGACGTGTAGAGGGGAAAAAGCACCTATTTTAAATGAAATTACATTTGGCATGGGTACTTTGCGTAAAACGCTGTGAAAATGTATGTGTTTATTGCCATATCGCATATATGAATATGCTATCTGTTTGGATGTTGTCAAGCAGGTTTTCGCTTCACTTCAAACATCAACTTCGACTCGATCCGAGGCGAATGAGCGCGCGCGCGCGTGTATGTATATTTGAGTGTGCGTGTTTTTTTTTTTACGAATGTTCTATCAAAATCGGTTGTGTCGATTTATATTTAAAAGATATTTACATATATTCGGTATTCCGTAGCGTTTGAATTGTGTGAGTTTCGTTTGCAAATAAAATTGCGGGCTTAAATGGGATAAAGTGTGCACTGGCAGTAGCAACGAGTGAAACGAAAAATGAGAACACGAAAAGCAAAAGGTTGATGAATAAAATGAGTCGAAGAATCAAACGAAGGCCGATTCAAAGAAGAGAGAGTAAGCAAGAAGAGAGTGGAAAGGGATAAAAATCGAGGAGAATAGGACTAAAAGACCTTTGAAGTAATGCCGATTTTTTTTTTTTGCACAAGCAAATCGGCAAAAGAATAACGCTACTAAACCATTGAATGAACCAACGACTTTGAACTGTACAGTCGCGTTCGCATAAAAACGAAAATCGCAAATATGCACACGCATGATTACACAATGCAACTACGTTGAAAATTGCCGTGCAATACAGAACAAATCGAATACATCGGGATTTGGTGACAAAAGCCAATCGAAGGCACACACACACACATGCAAACACACTGAACAGAGACAGAGAAACAAGTGCTAGAGACAGAGATTGAAGGAAAACGAGTTTCGGAAAAAGCAGTAGCAAGAAAAAAGAATGAAACCAAACAAGAACAAGAACCACGACTGAATTCAAACGGGTGATAACAGCAAAAGATACATTCGATCGAACTCTGGCACAGCAATTGAAGTTATACTATTTTATATCGAAATAAACAGAAAACAAACACCATCGAAACCTCGGGAAAATAAACATTAAACAAGTTCAGTCAGTCACATACACACACAACGCATTCATAGTATCTAGCAACAGCCACAAGATAAAGCGCGACACGTATCAAAGCAAAGAAGCATTAGATGATGACAAAAACCCCATTTCAATAAGAGAGAAAATTGGAAAATAGGTATTATTCGGATTCACAGTTTGGCGAATGAATGGAAGTCAAGTAAGTGCAAATGTAAATTTTGCTTGTTACCTTTTTCCGATGATACAATATGCAACGACAGAGCCGAGTTTTCACTTCGGTCTTCAGCCGAGCTGCAAATAGATCAGATGAATTTGTTCACTTTGTTAAAGCGTCATAGCACACAACATTCACCAATATCACACTTGGAAATGTATCTATTTAGCTGGATGGTGGCAAGAGAGGGCAAAAAATGTAAATGGTATCACCAGCACCCTACAAGAATTTTGCGACAACGTTTACGCAAACGTACCGCCAACTTTTCGCAGTATTTGTCACAAAATGCATGAACTGCGATCAACTTCATTCGAATTCAACATGTTGTATTTTTATAAGGCTGCAATGGCTGATTATTCTACTTGATAATTATTTTGAATAAGTTTTTATTTCTTATTAGCAACGATAAGCAACATGAAAAGTTTAAATAAAACCATTTGAAATTAAGTTTTCAATGTAATGAAGTTGGATACAATTCGAATTTACAGGTTTACGCAATGCGATATGTCGCAGATTTGTCGGCGTAATGATTTTGCGTAAACCTGTACATTGAAAAACCTATCGCAATGCGGAATGTCGCGGGAAGGTTTTGCTTTACGGCGACATGTCCGCGTAAACCTCAATCTATCGCAAAATTCTTGTAGGGGCAGCAACCACGATGAAAAAAATGACTATGACGATGGTGGTGCATTCGAATCGACTGCCACTCAATAAAGAGTACACATCAATGAATTTGACGAATGATGTGCTCGACTCAACTTGATGCATCACATAACTCAGGCGAAAAGACATCGTTTGACATCGTTTCAGCATGACTGCCACTATATATGCATGCACAATTGCACATTCGCAGCCATTGTGCGAGACGGTGTGAGTGAATGAGAGCGATCCGAAGTGAGAATCTAAAGTTGAAACTTAACACAATAAATTGTGTGCAATTATGATTACACTCAACATGATGGAAAAAGTAAAGTTGATCGATGTGCAAAACAATATAATGTAATATAATCGTGTGGAATGGCCGATATCTGTGATTTACTTGCAGAAAATTCAATCGACGAAAAATATTATCATCAATATAAACCATTGTGTCGATTTTAAGATTTTCATTTCGCAATCATTAATCTTTGTACACATAGATATTGTATTCGGAAGGCTTATTAGGAAATCGTCTAAAATTATAAGAAAAACGTCTAAAAAAAGTGAAAAAAAACGTCTAAAGAATTTGTCAAAAGAATTGAAAAAATCGTCAAAAAAATAGAAAAATCATCTAAAGAAATTGCAAAAATCGTCTTAAAAGTTTCAATATTTTTTTTTATGCAAAAATCATCTAAAATAATGTCGAAATCATCTAAAAGCCCTATTTTATTTTTTTTGCCTTGAATATCGTCTAAAGATTTTGAAAAAAACTTCTAAAAAATGTCATAATCGTCTAAAGAAATAATTCATTTCGAATCTAAAGATATTGCAAAAAACGTCTAAAGATATTACGAAAATCGTCTAAAAAAATTGAGAAAATCGTCAAAAAAAATTACGAAAATCGTCTAAAGAAATTGAGAAAATCGTCTAAAAGGTGTCAATATTTTTTTTGGGTGAAAATCGTCTAAAGAATTAGTAAAACCATCTAATTTGAATTTCCAATTTTTTTGGTAAAAGTCATCTAAAGATGTTAAAAAAAACGTCTAAAGAATTTAAAAGAAACATCAAAAGAATTGAAAAAATCGTCTAAAGAAATTGCGAAAATCGTTTAAAGAATGCTCATATTCTTATGTGTGTAAAAAAACATCTAAAATAATGTCAAAATCGTCTAAAAGTCCGATTTGTTTTTTCTGGCTTGAATCACGATATTCAAAAAAAAAAAAAGAATTTGAAAAACATTTTTTTAGTTGTTTTTGATCAGTTTATTATTTTATCAAACGTATAGAATTTTGTCATTATTGTTTAGACCAATGCCAAATCCGAAGCCGTTCTGGGCCAACCATTGCGTGAAATCACAATTTAGATGTTCGACAGTTATTGAACATGGCAGAATATTCAAATTTTGGACATTAACATTATCAATATTAATGTTTACTACACGGTTAATCATTTGATTCTCGAATTCTTTCAATACTGCTGTGGATAGTTCTTGATTTATGATATGCAGAGACGAGATATAAACCCGATTCACCAAAATGGGCACCCCACCAAAATCGGTAGCTCTATGAAGACTAAACAATTCGGTATTCATTTCATTACCGAAATCGACGAAGTGAATCTGTGGATTAAAAGAATAGGTTCACCCCAAAAAATATGGACACCTTTTAGACAATTTTCTCAATTTCTTTAGACGATTTTCGTTATTTTTTTTGACGATTTTCTCAATTTCTTTAGATTCAAAATGAATTATTTTTTTAGACGATTTTACACATTTTTAAGACGAAAAACATTTAATCCTATTCGGAATCATATATAACAATACCGGGAAAATAATAAGGAAAAATGTTGCGATTTTATTTCTTCAGGTAGTTGAATGAAGCCCGTTCGGATGATGTCTTCGCTTTGCCGTAATTCAAAAGTGTGCGCACTTACAAAAAGGAAGTCATACAAGCATCCAAAAGTATCGTTCAAGAGCCAAAGAATTGGAAATTAATCAGCGACAGTATACAAATCAAGGAAGAATTACGTGATGAAGAAGAAGAAAAAAGAAACGAAAAAAAGATGAACCGAAAAAAATACGCCGACTCTGAACAATGCGTAATAGGAAACCGAGGTGGAAAAAAATACCAGCGACAAACACAGGTAAACAGCAGACAAACCAAATAAACAAGCCCGAAGGAAACCGAAAAAAATGGTGGCAAAAACACGATATTTCGCAGATTAAAAATGTGCGACAAATGTATTTGAGTCGTACGGTATATACAACGGCATTTGTCATTTCAATAGGCTGCTTGTTTTGTGTGTCGCTGTTCCATCCACTTGCAAGCTGGAATTGGATCGTGACTTTTGCCATTGCCGAAATGAATTCACTTCAAATTATGATACCGAAAAGAGATGCCATTGTTTGATCTCAACAGCAACAACCACAGCCATAAGATTGTTCCTAACAAGGAAAATCGATCGAAATCGATGCCATGAATTCAGTTTATTGTGATATTTCACAATTTCCCACCGGTATTCGAATGATTTAAATTACCGCAGTCATTCAAAAATATATTCGGGTTTGAAAACTCAAAATATTTCATATTCTATTCTTGGAATTGTGAGCATCTGAACTGTGCACACATTTGCACGTATTTGAAATGTTCGTACATTGACGCGCTCATTAGTTTTACCTAATCGACACTCCGAAAATGCCATTGATGCTACGGTCCACATTTTTGAATAACCAATTTTCGATAATTCAATATTTTTGGGTGATAATATTTTATCAATCGATATCCACTGCTGCTGCACTTGTGTACACTAATGGCACACGATGTGTGTGTGCTGCAATCGATGGAGTTTATTTTCCATGCAGATATTTATGTGAAAATTTCAATAATCAAACCATAAAGAATATCCGTAATGATTTTTACTGTCGAAAACAATGAAGATTGAAATTGAACAGTCAACTTGACTTAACTGTAATCGTTTTGCAACGATATCAATCTTTTCTCTTTGCCATGCAAAATTTGGGTGAAAATGTTTCACACAGAGAACAGAAAGACCCACAGAGCTTGTATTATTATACGCGTGGCACATTCAATGTCGGTGGAAGAGCAATTTTACATTGAAAATCAGTTGAAAATGGAAAGTAGAGCATACGAATATGGTAGAAAATGAAATAGAAAAGCTATTTCCGACAAAAATATCGACATTTTCGACCTTTTTTGCTTTCTCTCTATCGTAACAACAACCGAGTACTTGTTGTTGTGTATAGTCAACAAAAATCAGCAAGCAAAAGGAAATTATAAAAGGCAACAGCACCATCAGCTTCAATGACAGCGCCAACGTTCAAACTCAAAAAGCATTAGGTCATGGCAAAAGTCAGTAATGTTACATTCGCATAGTTATACTCCTACCCCGGGACGTTTCGTAGATATGCAAGTTGAAATCGAAGTCAAAAATGGGTTCAGAAATGTGCCAAAATCGAAAATTTAACGATGTTTATGTGGAACATTTATCCAAATTCGATAAAATTGTCAGGAAATGTTGAGTCTATGAAATAGTTTAGTTATGCAAAATTTTGCAGTAATCAAGCAACGGTGATATAATTTTCGTGGTTTCCCATAAAATGCGGCCGATACCATTAGTAAAATCCATTGAAAAGACTCCATATCAAATGTTCCGTTCAACATATTTTTCTCTTCGTGTTGATATACACTTTTTTGTTACTGTGTATTTCTGTCGGATTTGCCGCTTGCACTCAGACAAATTAAAGATGTGAATAAACAATTTTTACAACATTGCCAAAGACAAGAGGAATAGTAAAACAAGGGATTGCAAAAATAGAATAGAAAAGGAGGGAAGTAAAGATACACTTGATTCATCCATTCGAGTGTATTGGAAATTTTATACCCAAGGATAAAATGACATGCCATAAAGAATAGGAAATCGACTTTGAATATCGATGATGAGTGGTAGTTGTTTATTTTCTACAGCTCTCTCTCTCTCTCTTTCTCTCTCTTTCTCTCTCTCTCTATCTCCCTCTCGATGTATCCATATCTGCAGACGAGGGTGTGCTTTTTTTTTTGTTATGTGACTTTTTCATCGGTTGATTTTGTTGATGACAACGGATCCATCTGCAGTAACGCAAGGTGATAAAATATCGATATAAAAAAAAGTTTTATAAAATCGGACGCGCCAAAACTATGAAGAAGTAAACCCAAACTGCGAACAAAAGTTAAAGGTACGTCAATTGTCACCGAGCAACCAAACGAGTATCGCCGCCATCTCACATGTTTGGCTTTTTCGCATGCTCGTCAATAGTGCATAGCGTGAATTATATATACGTTCTGTTGATGGGGTCGCTTAGATGCCTGATGTACACCACCATCATTCGATAGATCACAATCGTAAAAATTCAGCATGAATTTTAAAAATGTCCTATTCGATTCTATTTGAGTGTTGTTTTCTGTCAAAGGTTTCACTGCAAGTGGTGTGTTCGCGTCGATAGGTTGATGCTCGGTCTTGAGTTTTCAGTTCAACACAATCGATGGGTAAAGATAAACGCCATCGACAGCTAAGAACAACGAGCAATGGCAAATGGCACACAACGACCGATTGTTCGGCACAAGTTGGGATATGGCGAGATGCATTGATGGCAAACAGCGAACAGAGACCGCAAATTCACATTCACACAGTATTGAATAAAATAAGATGATATCGATTCAAGATGTATTGAAATACAGTGCTATCTTCGTGTGGTAAAATACCTTGTGATTCACACCAAAACGAAATGGCACATCTTGTCATTTCTATCTTTTCAATGTGTGTGCGCGCGCGCTCGTTTCGTTGATACAAAAAGTGTATATGTATGCATCGAAATGTATACAAATCAGTTTTGAAGCGATTCGATAGCGAGCAGCCGGCATCGCCAAACAATAACTTATGGGGAACAATATCTTTCAAGCACTTAAAGAAAAATTTGTTGAGTGGAAATTACGACAAGTATCATCTTCCGTTATTTTTAGGAAAAACGCAAACATAAACTTTATGTCATACGCTTCAAGATACGATTTTTCTATTCTCTTTCATTCGCTTTTCTTCTTATTCTATTCTTGCCTCTTTTGCCAATCGCTTCATTCTATCTCTTTCTTTGGTTTTCTCTCTTTCATGCTGCTTGCTTTTATTATATGCTTTGGTCCTCTTTATGACACACCAGCAATGGAATCACAATGCAACAACAAAACACACGGACCATCGAATGAAGCCAAGGGATTTTTTTATTCGATGATCAGGTGACATATTTGACTGTAATAAAATATATATAGACTATAGGGAGAAAGCAAGCTAGATGGATCTATGTGTTTGTACATAATATTTTTACGACGGTGACAATTTTTCGGTTCGACTCTTTTCTATTTTGTGCATGACCATTATCTGTCGTATCAACGCTCCTAATATTCATAGTTTCCTTGTGCATGTTGCTAAGGGGGAGAGGATGGAAAATAAGAGGAAGGGAGGAGGAGGCAAACAAAACGTGCGATCGACAAAAATTATTTCGTTATTACGTATATAATCTGTGCGAAATAACAAACGGTGACATCGGAATAGTATATTGAATGATGCGACAGTGCCAACAACATTAACCGGTGTGTGTGTGTGTGTGTGTGCCAAAGCAACCAATATACCGTGTGCGTGCACAAATGGCAGCAAACATAGCTACCCGTCAAACATCACCATTCCCAAAACAAAGTAATTTCATTCAAAGCATTTTGTCCTTTCCCTTCTCCGTGCCATTCGTTTTCTATTTATTTACGTATTTTTCCCTGGAAGGAAATTTTTTATTTAATTTAATTCTTTTTTTCATCTTCAGCACAAGAATGCCAATGGTTTTCTTCTTCTTTTCCACTTTTCGCAAAACTGTTTGCTCTATTTTGTCGCATAGTTCTGGACGTACTCCCTCTCTTTTTCTCACTTTTTCACTGCCGCTAGCTTGTCCGATGCGATCAACTTCAAAAGAATCCATTGTCCGAATTTGCAATTCAATTTTCGCTCCAAAGAACACGAAATATTCTCTCTTTACTTACATCATCTCGGACTCGCTGTTGGCCCCGGATTTAGTGTGTGCGTTTTCTCTTTTCGTTTCCTTCGTCGATTTCAGTGTCGCTCTGTTTTTCGCTTATTTTCTCTGTGTGTATATGTCGGTGTGTCATCTCTTTGCATTACTTTTTTTTTTCTTCCGCCTGTGAGTTTTCTCTACAAGCCCGTATCTTGTGACATGAAAATTCCCAACGGGGGAGTAAAACAAAGGAATGTTGGTTTTTTTTTTCCTTGTTGGCATTTGTGTCTCTTTCTCTGCACCGACCGAGAAATATCGAGAAAACAACTGAACAAAAAAAATGATCTCGAAAATCACGTGAAAAAGTAAAGTAAAATGGATGACTGCGGTTTAGTGTACGCTGTGCGTAGATAACATTTTCGTGCAATTGTTCATACAGACTATTTGCTGAGCTTTTTGTGTGTCATTCTTCTACCGTAGCTAGTTTCAATGGCAACAACGAGAAATAGCGAGTGAGAATTTGCCTCCTAAAAGTTGATGTCCGTCGGAAAGTTCATGCAATCCGAATTATAACTAAAATGAAAGCATAGAACTCAGATGCGGGGAAAAAATACAACGTTTTGCCACAAAATAGGCACAAATGTAGTGAGACAAGCGCAGTGCCTCATTACAGCCTGATATGACGTTCAATGATAATAAACTTTGGTTAAGAAAGTCGAGGCAATGACAAAAAAATAAATGGCGCACACATGCATGAACAACAGAAAAACGCATAATTTTTGCAATTTTATTCTGAATTAGTTGGTGAAGCTAAAGCCTATATTACAAAATAAAGTCGACAAAAGATATTTTCTCGTCGCTGGTGATTTTTCTTTATTTTTTCATTTCATTCAATAGATCTCATTTCCTTCTTTTTTTCACTTAACGACGAAAATGATTACAAGGTTAATAATAATGCTCTCACACTAGCAAATGAAAGCGAATGAATGAAAGAGAAGCTATGATACCAGCACAAGTGGCATGGCGCACTCAACATTTCGTTTACAATGAAAAAGTACACCTCTTCTCCACTGACAAAACAGTTTCGTAAAAGTCTCGCCAAATTCGAATGATATAAATATGCATGCACCTTTGTCCGAAACATAACCGACCAGAAGAAAGGGAGCGAGAGTGAAGAACGATGCTCGGTTTTTTAATGTAATTAAAATAACAAACGTCAGTATTATGTGAATGTTGCTGGGCGATTATTTGATTTTACATTTCAAATATGTATGTGTGTGTGTGTGTTTGCTCTGCTCTACTTATCGTCGAAAGCTTGAGCCAATGAAATGAGCTTTGCTCATTCAGATTTTACTAAGCATTCTACTTCGCACACACAAAAGTAAATTGTCAAAAGTAATTGAACGTCATCGCAAGTCGGGATAAAATATACGTTTGAATGGTGTTGACATATACAAGTGCGATGCAATTTATCCCAAAAGTGGAAGTCAGCACCTATAAATGTATGGTTTATCCCGACTTGCGATAAAGTTTAACAACTTGCTTTTGTGTGTGCCGTTTGGAAATCTCCAGGTTTTTGATAGTGTTTCATCGCTTCCGAGCGAATGTAAATACGCTCAAGTGTTTTAATTTTACTATTTTCTCTCTCTCCCTTTCGGTTTTTTCAATCTTTTCTCCCTTGTTTGCTTGTTACGTGTTCACCCGTTCATTTGCAATTTATTTTGTAAGTAGATATTTGTGTTTTGTGGCAAAATCATGATGCTAACTTTTCTTTTCGCTACCATTCTTTGGCTCTCTGGATGGTGTTACGAGTTTGATCCGAACGGATTATCAAACGACACATTTAGAAGGTCGAGCCAAGTGGAATTGCATATGGCAAACATAAAAATTGAAACACATTGACACCAACAACCGCTGGCAATATCCCCTTTTTTCCGCTCACTTTACCTAATTATCCATGTCCTTGTTCATGCTTCCGTGCATACTTGCTCCTTTTATTTCGAATGGAATTGTGTAGGCCAATCATGACCATTTTGAATTGAGAAGAAAAAACCGGCGGCAAATTCATACCTATGCGTGAAGGGGTGTCGACAGCAACGGCCATGGAACGTTCATTCAACGAAAGAAATTGTTTCAGAAAATATTCGCTTTGACGCCTTTGTTTGATTTGTATGCGCCAAGATGAAAGAGTTCACCAACGAATGTTGACCAAAGTGTAACGTGACACTTGCACTCATTTTGAAATAAGCATTTTTCATATTGTGCGAAGGGCGAGTAAAACTCAAAACTGTGTTGAATTTTTTCATGTTCAAGATGGAACGAACATGTTCATGACATTTTGCATAGCCTTTCTTACTCCATGAACTCACAGCCGAATCTTCTTTGGTTGACACTTTTCTGTTGCATATTCTGATTGCAATTGGTGCAAAGGCCATTTGGCTACAAACGCAAACGAATACACTTTTTCTGAATACACTTGTATGTAGTATCAAGGCAATTGAGTTTGATGAAATGTGGTTTGAGTTCGACAGCAAGTTCGTAATTTTTCTGTGCATGAGTATGTGAGATTAAATTACATCTGTGAGATTTTTTTTTTTTTCATCTACACCAAAGTATCCAAGATTCTCGAGATGTTAAGCAAATAGTACAAACGAGGAGAGAAAAAATAATAATAAAAGAACTGTAACAAAACGAATTTGAAGTTGTAAAGGGAAACCAAATCAGAGCAAGAGAAAGGCAAAGAGAAGAACAAGAAAGAAAGGAAGCAGAAAGAAATAAAGAATGCTGGAATTTACTTTTAGTTTGACTTTATCTCTTTTCCGCAATCACGCTGGATTTAAGAAGAGAATTTAATTTTAAGATTTCATTTGGTTGATGTCGCTTGTGTGTGTGTGTGTGTATGTGTGTGCAGCATTTTGTCGAATGTAAACGTGAAGAGCGTACATATTTGTCAACTATATAATGGCATTTTTTGTTAGTGAAACAATGGGAGTGGCCAGGCCTTTGTACGACTTCTGGTAAAAAAGAGAAATTCGTTTGCCGATTACAGACGAGCATAGCGCGATGCATTCACTTACTTGTCGTGGTTTGTACCATTTCAATGGCTGAATTAGGGATGTAAAGACTTATTTAGCATATTCTTTTTTCGTGCATTATTTAAAGCTATAAGCTGAATGAGTGCAATGCGTTTATTTTTCTTTGAATTTCTGCAGAGTCTCGTTAAGAAATTATTTTGTTTACGGTTTTAAGGGTCGGGCTGTACGAGGTTAATTTCAAGATGAAAACTAATTATGAAGAGATTAAGACGTTCTCTGGACGCGTCTCGAATTGATGTGTTGTCACATGCACACACTCACACACCATGTGCCTCATCGAAAAGTGATAAAAAAAGGTAATTTCGATGCGGAATTAAATCATGGGAGGTGCAACATACTGTGGTGAAACATACTGACGATGGGTGGCTGCACCAGGTGTGACTCGGAGCAAAACAACCGAACTTCCACTCAATTCACCATTAATAAAAAAAAATATATGTATAAATAGAGAAACAAAATCAGCCATTCGGTTCATTTTTGTCGGCGTTGTGCGGTAATTAATGAAATTGATGCGCGCATGTGTTTGATATAATTATGAAAGTCGACTGCAGTCGAAATTGATGGGTAATTATCGGAAATGTATCAGTTAAACTGTCGAAAGTGTGTCTTTTTTCTCTCTCTCTCTCTCTCCCTCTCCCTCTCTCTTTCTCTCACTCCTTTGCCCCGGTCGAATGCGATGAAAATCGCACCAATGCCATTTATTATATCGAGCATCGCACCACGCATCAACAGATTTTGATTAATTAAATCGCATCGAATAGCCGAAAGTGACAAACACCGGGTTTGTCATTTGCACACCCTGTTTAATTTAATAGTATTAGAAATGTAAATGCGATAATCAATTATTATGAAGCAAACTAGCCGAAATGGCATACATTTAAACAAATTTTTGGAAAAAAATGATGGACTTTTTTTCAGTGTAATTACTATTCGTTCAAAAAATGTGTGAGACGCTAGCAAAACACAAACATTTGTGTGTGTGTGTGTGTGTGTGTGTTTACCTTTTCGGTCCCATTCATTGGTTTCGATTGCCACAATGTTGGAATATGGAATGGTATACTAGCCAATTAGAGGGTGTATATAATGGAAATTATTAGCATTATGCACAATTTATGACTATATGCGTAAAAATTTCAATGAAATGATTTTAGTTATCTAATTAAAATCACTTAGTTAATTATGAAATGGATAAAAACACTGGGCATTTTTCGAAGTTTAAAAAAAGCAATGCATGAGTATTAAAAATCAGTGACATGGATCTTCAAAATTAACCGCACCTTCGTTTCCAGTTTTACCACTGATTCACAGCAAAATTGAAAACAAATGTTGCACTTTTCAGCTTTCTCTCTCTCTCTTTTTTCGATCTCTCTTACTATCCGCTCATTCTCTGGCAATTGTGTGCTTATGTACGCGTAATCGTTAAGTACTTGATACTTGTTTCAGTAAAACTTTTCAAGAAGTTTAAGTGCGATGAAAATGAGAAAAGAATCAAATGAATCCATCGCATTTTGTACTTCACTCACTTTTGGTTGGTGAGGGGATGCGAATGTGTACGGAATGGAGTGAAAAAAACGAACGAAATATCGCATATAATTGCATAGATAATAATTTATTATCGCGTTTGCGAAAAGCGAGGGGGGAAATCACTTTTGCTTACTGACATCGTTTCGCCTTACTCATTTTTCTTTCCCTCTCTCTCTCTCTCTCTCTCGCACTCACTCTGTACTTTGGTGTTCTGTTGAACGTGTGGTTTTACCACAATCGCCGCTTACGACAGAAAAAACTCAACAATCAAATGCATAGAACAATAAAAAGTGAAAAAAAAAGTTTCTTTTTTGTTTGAAAAGAATGAAAAAGTTTGAATAATCAGTGGATTCCAATGGTGTGAAAGTACCGTATTTAATGTACGATGGCAAATGAACACGGACAAATTCCGGCGCATGATTTCGAGTGAGTGCTGAACAAGTGTAAAGAAAATTCGGACGAATGAATCGTTTTCTTGTGGATTTTTAAAAGCCATGCAAATATATCATTTTGTCCGGACTGTCGAACGCTATATGTTTTCACGAACGACCTAATACGTACAGCAGAATAAGAAAAAGAATGCACACACACACACACACACACACACACACACAAAATACCACAAGTGCACACGCCGAAAACAATTACTAGCTTCTGCTCTAAGCAACGACATGCTTGCTCACCCGAGACCAATGAGAGAAAAAAGCAGCACTGAAATTTTTTCCAACTGAATAAAAACCTCCCCAATGAATCACATCAATTTCGAACAGCGGTGTAATTTACCTTTAAAACGGAAAAGTTCGCAGACAACAGTTTTTTTTCCCTTTCTCAATCTAATTTTCAAGTTACCTGTGTGTCTCTCGACATCTACTATGCTCTAAGCTCATTTTTATTGCGCTTGATTCGCATAATTGACATTCGCGTGACGAGAAACAGAACGAGATGGAGAAAGGTGGAGGGGGGAGATAAAAGAGCGCTGACTAGGTTTCAGAAGGGCAATGCACAAATAATGTCGAAAATCACAGCGACTGCAATTCAATTGTCGAAATATTCTTCATTCGAATTAATATTCAGCTTCATTATTAAAATCGACACTTTCAAACTCAAAACGGTACGCCTTTGCTTCCCAGTGGTTGCAATATTTTACCATTTCAAATTTCAATTGTATAATTTGGTTATAACAATTATAAACCGTCAATTGAATTTAGGTATTTCGATAGATTTAGGCATTACTTCTAAAAACACAATGACAGTGACTGACTTTAAGTCCAACATTTCAGATGTTGAAGATTTGTATGATAGATGTGTCCCAGATTCAGCGGAATCGGTGATTAACATGTTTGCTGAATACAAATTTCCAATGGGAAAATTGGTCATCATTTATAGTCATTTTTCCGGTGAAAATCTGATGAAAATAAATACACTCAAAGACATCCGTCTGCGATTGCATGAACCGTTACTTAGTTTAGTGAATTTATTGAAAACTCAACCTGCTTTAGAATACTATTGTGAATTTTGATGGTACGCCTTCTATTTCAGAAATTGAAAAACTACAAATTAGGGCAAGTAGACTAAATGGTGATTCAAATAGCTATAAAAGTCTTTTAAAAGTGGTGAAAAATCGAGAGTAGAAACCAGTGAATTAAAATCTTCATTTTTACCAATAAGAGGAATACAATTGGCTCAATATCGTACGAATAATTCAATTTATCGCAATTATGTACAACTCAATGAAGCAGCGGACTTGTCGGCACACTCGTGGATTGAGCATTT
>NW_022601408.1:1938178-1977900 GCF_009176505.1 Sitodiplosis mosellana
TCGATGACTCATCGATACTGATGACAGCTAGTTCACTTTGAATAGTCAAATATGTGCAGATGGCGCTGTAAAATCGTTCACCACTGACAAACGTCAAATTAGTATGGAAAGAAGTCAATGTTGCAGCCTCCCGTTTAGTACGAAAATGCGAATGAATGCATTTGCAAATCGGTACGCGCATTCGGTCGCAAACGTAAGAATTTGATTTTTTTGTTCTGAAATGCGAATGCATTGGCGAGAGATAAATTCCCCTGATTTGATGCATCATACATGCATTTTTCGTTGTGTTCACTTTTGTGCAATATTTGAAGTCAAGAATCAGAGTTGCCGGTTGAAGAGAATCATTCGAGTCGCATTGGTAAGCAAAATGCAACAATATGTAAATATTCGGTAATTGCTCGTCGTTTCGAATGCATGATATCGTTGCGATCGCACCACCCAAAAAAACGGAGTCCAGAGAAAGAAATTCGCTTAATATATGTAACGAGCACACGACTACTTTTTTTGACAGCTTCGTAGAGGCTTTGTGTCTCGAGAAATGTTGAACTAAATTAAAGTTAAAAAGTATCTACGCATTCCAAAACGGAATGAAAGACTCAACGAAATGGAAAAATACTTTTAAATTTTAAAAATCTGACTGTATGCGTACGGTTCGCAGTGCACACTATGCACTGCATAGCCCAGTGTTTTCGATTTGCATGCAATATTATGCAAATATGACTGAAAATTCTTGACGATGCTATTTCATCTCTAAAAAGTTGACAACAAGCCTTGTTTGTGTTGCAACGCAAATATCACGAAAAAAAATTAACGTAGCGATGCTGCTAAATTTCTGGTCTCATGAATTTCGCAAACTGAACGAATTTAACATTCACCCGAAAACTAGAAATGCTGGCTGGTTTATGTGTATGTGTACTGTGCACACGCCTGTTTGAATGATTCAATAACCACGCATAATTTTAACATGTAACATCCCAATGAAGTGAAACGCGAAGAGGAAAACAATGAAAAGTAAGATTGACAAAAAGCGGCGAAAGTTTTCATTTTGCCGAACAGTGCAAAACCATTTTCATCCGTAAACGCGTGCAAATGTTTCATTTCATGCTGTTGATTTTTGTTCTTCGTGTTTACAAGTTTGCTGTATTTCGCTCGCTCGCTCGCTTTCTTTCATTAAAGCGTACAACGAAAAGCACGGCCTCATCATCAAACACTTCGGAATGTGCTGCATAAGGGCAAATTTGTGGCACTTTGCCTTCAATTGAATTGGAAATTCTTTCGAGATAAAATTCAGGCACAAAAGCACACATACGCAAAACAAGAAAGTTCCAATAGCTTACTTACACTGCTTCTCCCGCAGGATTTGCTTATTTCATTCACTATAAAACTTTTTATATTGAATTGCATATAAAAATAACTTGACACACAAACTAAAACATTCAAGCAAAGGCGAGAGAGAGAGAGAGAGAGAGAGAAACGCAGATTGACAGATTTGAAAGCAAACGCCTTCATTGCTTCATTTGTGCGCGTCGCCACTTTCACTCCAGCTAAATTGCCTTTGTAAATATATTTAAAACTATTTAAAGGGCATGCAATCAAATAATTTCACTCGCTATAATTCTCCCCATACAATTAAAATGACAATCTGAATGCGCTTTCGTGCTAAAAAAAAATGTGCTCACACAGTTCATAACGTTCGTGAGTGCTACTGAAATATATGAAGCATTCTGCCGCTCGCTCCATTTTTTCTTCTCTCATTTTCGCTCTTCTTCTGCTTTCCTTTTTTGTTTCTCTGTCTTGCTATTCTCTGCTCTTCGTTTGACTTATTACTGGCACTCTACAGCAAACACGGGCTGACAACATGTGTCACTGTTTACATTAATTGAGCGAACGAAACGAATGGAGAAGAATGTCGTACCGGCAGATTTTCTGGTAAAAAGAAGCAGCAACACACACACACACACAACCATTTTGTGTAAATATACAATGAAATGGAAAAGGAAAACTTTTCCATCGCATTTTGGGTAGCAAAGCTATGCAAACGAAAATTTGCACTTCATGCATTTTATATAATCAAAATAGACACGCAATGTCATGTAACGCGAACAGCAAACAACACTCAATTTTATTATGTGTCGCTGTTTTACACGATCGAATCGATTAGTCCGGAACATTATTTCACATTATACTTTATCGCAGTCAAGCGCATTCTCTCGACTTATGACTGTTGTTGAACCGAAAACACGCACATACTCACCCATATATGATATCATACACTATCCTACACAAGTTTGGAAACACCTGACATTTTTCATTAAAAATTGTGTTTTTTTGGTGAACCAAATAACATATTTGGGACAGACCTAAATCATTGAAATTATTTATAGTGTTTGAGCAATCTATGGAAATTGAACTAGCAAAATTTCACCGAAAAATAATTACAAATACCTAGGATATATCCATTTCAATTTGATATGCTTCACTTTTTATGTATAAAATGTAGCATGTCAGCATTTTTGGGAATTCAGGTGAATGAATCTCTGGAATTTATTAATATATTTTTCAAACTTCACTGATTTAGTCTTCATAGACACTCACTTAAATACATCGAACCATTTCTATGATGCAGACTTTTCCGAAATATGTTGTTTGATTCACTGAAAAAATGTTAGGTGTTTCCAAAGTGTTGCAGGGTAGTGTATATACCTTTTGGTTCAAGTGGAAGCCTCATGGCTTCATTAAATCATCGCAAAGGTGTTTTGTGTTCAGTTTCAAATACGTTCGTTCGCGCAAGCTCTTTTTTCACTTTTCACACTATTCGAAAAGACAATTAAATAATAAATTCGGATTCATGTCGAATCTGAAAACCGAAATGAAGTGCGACTGCCATTGTCACAATCGCAAATAAACGATGTAAAATGTATAAATTCGTGTGTTTCGAACGAAAGAGAAGGTGAGAAAGAGAGACAGAGAGAGAGAGAGAGAGAGAGAACGGGAGGAGAGAAAGATGAGAAATGTCGGTATTCGGTATAAAGGTGTCGTCATCTTCTCTTTTTCTCTCGTTTGGCACAGAGAAAACGACAAAAATCTCGATGAAATTACTCTATTCTGTCAGATATGCAGTTGACACACGGAATTTCATTAAAACTTTTACTCGCAAAAGATTTCAACTAAGTCTACTGACTTTTCTGCTTCCCACATACACTCATAATCACTGGGTCACACTCTTACTCCCTTTCTGTGTGTTTAAACGTTAAAAGACAGTTAAATTGGCGAAAAATAAGGATGGGATCATAGTTCGTATATAAATGCGAAAACCTTCAACCGAACTGCATATGCTACAAAATGCAACGTGTATAAAGCGTTGCTCTCTTCATCTCGTTCGTTCGTTCGTATGTTTCAGACTGTGTGATTGCTTTCGTCGTTTTGAAAATATATAAAGTGCAAATGGAAGTTCATTTAATAAATGTTGAGCATTTTTCTGACAACAAATGTGTCCCAAGTCACTAGAATTCAATATTAATAGTAACCAAACTTCATCGTTTGCTCCATCTATTAATAATTATTCCCTAGTCCAACTGGGATTTTCCGAAAAATTATTCAACCAATGGATTTGTTTTTGTTAGCATGATGATAAGAGCTCACGTGATCTATATTTGTGTAATCATCTGTGAACCACTTATTCTCAATGAATTTTTCATTCTGAGATTTGGTTATTTTACACGCAAGGCTCTTTACTCTAAAGAATGATATAGAAATGAATTGATGTAAGCCAAATCCATTCGGAAGTAAAAAAAAACATGGGACATTTAAGTTTATATGATGATACTTGGATCGAGTTACACTATCATCTCTCTACCGTTTGATTTGTGTGTGTGTGTGTTCATGTACGACTCCAAATATTTCTTTTGAACTTTTATTTTCAGCAAACAACCAATTTATTTATGAATCATGAGGAAGAGCTAAAAATTAATTTTCGAAATGTTTTCAGTCAGTTTGTCACTAAGCACACATTCAGGCCTTAGCGAATTCATCATACAGTTTTTTTTTGCATTCAATTGAAATGATGTGTATGCTTGTATATACATATATGTCAGAATTTATTTTAAAAACCACGTCAAGACAATTGCTTTTGTATAAGCCTCTAGCTCTCTGGAATGAATAGAATAATAAGCTATACCTTTTTCTCCCCTCTCTCTCTCTCTCTCTCTCTCTCTCTCTCTCTCTCAAATCATACAAAGTTCATATAGAACCCCGAAATGTCAGCACGGTTGTCAGTTATCACAACGACAACGGTAAAAAACTATTTTATCCTTTTTGAATGCCTTTCATCAGTGACACCGGAGCAGTTCCGAGCGAACGGATTTTGGTACATTGATTGTTCCGAGAGATGGCAAAGCTGAAGAGACAGATAGAATGAAGGCGAACGCATTTACTGCAATAGTTGTTCTCGGTGTTCCTCAGGAGCGAATAGAAAATTTCCGGGCGAAAAAAGAATTCCATTCATTTTCCACTGGCATGTTTTGTTCTCAATCTCTCAACTCTTTGTCATGTCGTGATGTTTGGTTTATTGATTTTCTGTCTGATAACACTTAAAACTTGCACGGTCTGCAACACACATACAACGGTCATGAGCTTTGATCAAGATACAATCGCTTAGTTCCATATTGTTTTTCGAACAAAATGATCATGCCAATGGCAAAAAACATTTATTTAGACACAAAAAAATGTATAGCAAAAGAAGAACGAGAAAAAGAACCCAGCGAAAAAAAAAGAAACAGACACAGAAAGTTGTGCCTGTGTATGTCTGAGAGAGAGAGCACACTTCTCAACTCTACTTACTTGCCAAACATCGAGAAGCTTTTCATCCGTTCGATGATTTCAGTTTGGATGAAAGATTTATATGTTGCCTGTAGTTTTGGTGATGGTACACACACGGTGATATCCATGTGGCAGCATCAGAAGGAAAAACTTTTCCCGCAACTCTTATTGTATTATCCGTTCATTTCCTTTTACTTTCTTGCTAGCTGGCCTCTTCTCATATTTGCTAACGTTGCGCTCATACAACCTACAACATTGATGAATCCACATTGAATTTACGCTAGCATATTATTGTCGTTACGTTCAGATGGCCATCTCAAAGATTCATTTCATGAAATGAAGAAATTATGGAACCAAATGGAAACCGAACGTGAGGAGACGACGACTCCCTTTCTCCACTTAATAGTAGAAAATCAACAACAGACTCACAAAGTTTTCTGCGACTCACTTTCTCTCTCTCTCTCTCTCTCTCTCTCCCTCTCCTCTTTTGCTCTTCGTTTACAAAATTTATGAAAGACTGGGACATCACATTTCAATTGTTTAGGTTCTTCAACCCTTTTCATGCATTCATCTATATCGTGTGAGCAAGTTGAAAATAAATGCAAAGAAAATTAGTTATAGTTCAGCCAGACATACGGACGAGCGCAAATCCACAGCATATGTCATTGTGTTTGCGCCTCTACGAATGTTGAGAACTATAGACCGAGCATCCAGACGAAATAAAGTTCGTCAGCAGTAATTATAACTCCAGATGGCTCCTAGAACAGAAGATGGAGATGGTGGTGTGCATCATCAGTGTGACACACGGTGATGTGCAGCACACGTTCGTGTAACACCAAGGTAAGCGTATCAAGGCTCTAATGAAGAAAATATGTATCGAAATGATGCCGTGAGTACGAATCCATGACAAAGAAAAACTTTTCGATGCATAATTTTTGTGGAAACAGTAAAAGAGAATGCGAGAAACACAGAGTTGTAAAAGACGAAAGCGCATTATCAAAGGCGAAGTTTGCGTCGCTGTGATACAGTTGCACACAAGAAATGGATCACATAATGGAAAATTATGCACTTTCTGATGAGTTTTAATCAAGAGTCTACAGATTTTCGCCCCGAAACGACGCGATAACAAACGAAAGATGAGTGAAAGAAACAGATTGAATATGTCAGATTCATGGAGCTCGTCTTTTTTTCATACCTTTTTATTTCATACCACTGACTGCTATCTCGCTTTCTTTCTTTCTTTCTCTCTTCGTCGAACGAAAGTAAACTAATAAAATTATGATAAGCTTTAAAATAAAGTTAATAAACTTCAAAATTTACTGCTGTTTTTCCTACTTTGAATTTGTATTTTTGCCACTTTGGCCAACGAAAGAAGTGGCATTCACACGGGGTGACGAAAGATGAATGTGTCTTGCATTGAATCAGACACGAAAAATAAAAAATAAAACGAATTCCACAAGATCACGAACTAGAAATAGAGAAAGAAGAATAGAGCGAAATGAACAGTAAAAGATAGCTCGAACGGCAATCTTATAGCAAAAACACGAGGACAAATTCGAATGAAGCAATTCCACCGAAAAAAAAAAACCGTTGAATAACAAATAATACATGTAAAAATCTGGCCGAAAAATTTATTGTGCACGAAACAATATTATTTACAGCAGATTAAATGCATGCTTCTATTTCTTGGTATGCTTGGCGGCGGGAGAAAATGTTACCGTTTTGGGGGCCAGGTGAAGAACAAAAGTGCCATTTAAATTCCAAACAATATTGTTCGAGCTACACCCAAATAAAAACCGAGCAACAAACGGAAAGGCAACACGAGCATACAACAACAATAGGAGCTACAGCAAGGAGGAAATAAATAGAAGGCGAGCAATAGAGAAGCACCAAACAACAACTGAGAATATTCCACAAATGAATTTATGTATTCCATCCATACATTAAGTGCATTTACTTGTGGCATTTTTTATGTTCAATAATAGTTATAGCAATAATATGGCTTTTGTTTACGACAATTCTCTCTGTCTTCCATTTCTCTTTCGCTCGCTCCCTCTCTCTCTCTCTCTCTCTCTCTCTCTCTCTCTCTCTCTCTCTCTCTCTCTCTCTCTTGCTTGGGGTAACGGGAGTTTTGTGCATTCGAACCAACTCTCACTTGCATATGACGACCAGCAGATGATCACAATCATTGCGAGAGTTGATGATGATAATGATGATGACGATGATGACGATGACATCGGAGACCATGGTGGTATTGTGAATCTGTTTGTATGTGTGTCGTTCTGTCTCTGTATGCAGAATGGCAGATATTTTATTGTTAATAAAATAAGGTAATAAAATATAAAATACAATAGCGAAAATGCGAAAAAAGAGCAGCAGGCGGAAAATGGCAATGAATAAAAAAGAATTCTATCCACAAACACACACCCTCTCTCCCTATCTCCATTTCACTTGTTCTCTGGATGCTGGCGGGAAAAAAAAAACCTACACACACCGAATCTTTTTCATGACAGCACAAGAAGTATGCTCGCATTGGAGGAAGTAGTGTTTGCTGTTTGCAATTTCACTACGGCTGCATACCGATTTCGCTGTAGTCAACTTCGTGTTTACAGTTTCTTTCATTTCTTCGTTTTCGTAAGCATTAACCAAGCCGCCTCTCTTTTGCTCTTCCTATCTGCACTGTCTCTTGGTGAATTCTTTGCTCTTTTTATTTGTCGTTTTTGGCTAGAGTTTCGGTTGCTCTCCTTTCTTTGATGCCGCATTTTAAACTGACTATTTTTTTTCCCTTGCTCTCTGTTTCACATGGTGCATAGACTGGTTGTGGCAAACAAACGAAGTTACAAAAGAGGCACTAAATGATCGCATTCACAAATAAATTTACATACAAACACAATTAATTTCCTATAGATTATCAATGGTTCGGTCATCCCTTTAGGCGGAATGGAATACATTTTAGCCTTTTGACTGAATTACAATGTGCCTGATACATATGGAACAGAGAGAATAATGCAATGCAAACGAGGATTCGAGATAGAGTATGCGTGTATGCGACAATCCGTATCGCAAATCCATTAGACACAGAAGAACGGAAGAAGAAGAAAAAAATAGAGCAGACTTATTGACTTTGCGTACTACCCCAACCGTACCTTTTCGATAAATGCCATCAAATATTTAGGATATTAATGTGTACGAATGCAGATGGACTACATGCATATTCCATATCCCGATACATTTCCTCTTTGGCTCTATTTTATTATAAGATTCGATATATGTACATCGGACGGGGTCGAATTACAAACAAAACATGTTGAAATGTTCCATCAAAAATATTCACGTTATTTCTGTAATGTAATCACAAAGGAACGGAACAGAAAGACCGGATCCAATTTCATTATTTCCATCGTTGATTTTTCGACGAACACGAACACATACACATAAATTGATTCGCTTTCTTTCGCCGCCTTCCAAATAAGCGACAAAAGCTTACGATATTTTTGCACTTGCTCTCATTCTCGTTCACGAAATCATATGTACATATGTACGCATGCCAACGCTTCAAAACCGTGTGCCACCGATAGCAATTCGATACAAGTGTCGAAAATATACACCAAAATGCGACAGCATCATCGTGTGCAAACAAGATAGCTCCATTAATTTAATGAATTTATATAATATAAGCCCAGTTAAACTTATGTGATTAATTTAATCGCATCACTAAACTAACATATGCTCACTTCCACTCTGCTTTCCCGCTTGACTCTCAGTTCAGCACAGGCAGTTGTAATGCTACTCTTTGCGCCATTTTCGTGCCTCGGCCCATTTTTTCTGTTTGCTTCCCATAAGACAATAAAAAGAGTGTTTCGAACCTTCACATTAGACACATATTGATGTGCAGCCGTACTGTCTATACGTCTAAGCAGCCTAACTCTTTCGTTCATTCGTTTGCTTGCAAATCGACAATGTTCTACCTATGCTTCTGCTTGGCAGTGGTGTGTTTGTGTGTGTGCAAAGAAAAAAGAATACTAATGGCAGTAACGGCTTTGTTTCGAAAACTAGCGTTGAAAGCTTCCGCAAGATAGTTAATGACTAAGCTGAGGCAAATACAAAGTGATAGCAGCAACAGTAGCAGCCGCCGCCGCATCTGAGAACGATGAAAATTATTTTTCCCTGAATAACTGTTTGTGCTGGAGTCGAGTGAGCAGAGCAGTGGGTTTTTATGGAAAACAATGACATGAACGAGTGAGATATAGAGTGGTGGTGGTGGCGGT
This sequence comes from Sitodiplosis mosellana, assembly GCF_009176505.1. NCBI lineage: Eukaryota > Metazoa > Arthropoda > Insecta > Diptera > Cecidomyiidae > Sitodiplosis > Sitodiplosis mosellana. Next base: position 1,947,265 of record NW_022601408.1, read on the forward strand.
GGTGTTGGTTGATGGAATGTGAAGCAAAATAAAAATGAAGAACGCAGAAATTTTCGACTTCGCTAAAAACTCGTTACAAATTGAAACATAGCGTAAAAACTTTTTTACTAGCTAAGCATACGATCGGATACATTCAAATGCATGTTTGCTTCGTCGACGTTGGCTTGTCTTATTCGCATCGTTACTGATTTAAATGGTTTGCTATATTATACCTTCAAGGATCCAACTTTGTTTCGTTGTTGGATCCAGTTTTTATTTGAAAATTTGTTACGTAGTTTTCTCACTCAATCCCACGCTCTCTCTCTCTCTCTCTCTCTCTCTCTCTCTTTGCTTGCCATCTTTTGTTTCATTAATATTTATATACTATGATATGTTTCACACTGAACATAAGCACATACACACATACGCATTTATTGTCGCATTAAAACCATTGAAATTTGAGTCGAAAGCGGGAGCTCGTTGCATACATCGCACTCGGCCAAAGGATGGGGAGGTGATGTTTGTATGCGATATTTCTATTTATGGTACACATGCGAGCAATTTTTGGGTAGGTATGGCAAATATATGTCGTTGTTGTGTCGTTTTAAGTGGTAAAAAATTCCGTTTCTATAACAAAAGAAAATTGTGGTGTGAAAATATGCTGTCGAACTACTTTTGAAAAACCAAAAGAGATACGGAGAGAGGGAGAGAGAGAGAGAGAGAGAGAGAGAGAGAAATGGAGTGAACTGAGCGATAGCAGAAAAGAGGAACGACAGCAAAAGAAAACCACAATGTGATGATGGCTGTATAGAGAATGCTTATGGTTATTTTGATTTTGACATCGTCGAAAGTATTTATATTTATAAACATGCATGGTCCATAGCAGCAGTAGCGCTGGTTCGTTCATTCTTTCATTCGTTGGTTCTTTTACTTTGCGACACACGACAATGTTTTACGTTTTATGCTCGAGCTGATCAAATTTTCCACTGCTGCCACCGCGTACAACACACGCGGCGAAAAAAAATGTATGATTTTACAAAATGTGCTTAGTGTCATGCATTGTATTTCACATGAATTGAAAATCATTGTCAAGGGTCGCAGGAGATAGAGAATACGTTCGTGAATAAATGTTAATGTGCGAAACGAAATGATATGTAACGAAAGTTAGAAAGAGGATGAAAAAAAATTGGCCGTGAATTTGGCTCTTCTTTGTCAAAACTCAAATGAATACGGCTTTAATTCATTTAAACTTATCGTTCGAAAAGTTTTGGTACGAACCCATCAACGCTGATATCGTTGTACACAAAGTTAGATTGATTGGATTTCAACCCCTTCACTTTGTGTATCATGTGTTCAATATTCATCATACTTACACATTCTCTTCGTTGCGCCACACACATCTTAACTACATATCGGTTGTTCTCTCTTTCTCTCCCTTCATTCATCTCATCTCCGCGCTCTGCACACGGTAGATCATTTATCACCCACTCCACATGCATTTTGCGCCGCCGCTGGCTTCACTGAACAAGTTCGATCTTTCTCTTTTTGCCCGTGCGAAATAAGTTGACATTCTAAAATGTTTAATATTAGGGCCATCCAACTCGCTAGTCGCCATAATTCATCGACATTCTCATCATTTGGCACATGGTTTAAACACTTAATCTCAAGTAAGTTAATTGAAAAGCATACAAATGATTTCTTTTTGCTCAAGATTTCTTCGGGTTTTTCTTTTTCTTCGTATTCGGTGTGCTGTTTTCTCCCTCCCTCCCTCTTTTATTTTTGTCTTGATATCGATTCGATTACTGCTGTGGAATCATAAAACTAACTTACAAAAGTTTCACTTTTTTATGAAGTTAGTCGCCCAGGCAGCCATATGGAATGCTTGAGAAAAACTTGTCCCCGACTTATGAGTATTTAACGAAAAGTTAGCAATATCATTCCGAAAAATTGAAATTGTAATAAAAAGACAAAGACAAATACAACATCAAAATCTGCTGCTATGCTGCGTTTTGCAATGCTGCGGTGGCTGCCAGTTTAAGTTTATAAGCCCAAGTTCACACGACATTCTGATACTTTTGTTGGCATTATTTAATTCGATCAACATATACTCACTAGATATAAACGGCTCTTAATCGGAAACATGCATGCATACATCCCGTTTCCGCGACGCACAAACAACACCACAAAGGAAGAAAGAGAAGGAGGAGAGAGGAGGCAAAGGAGTGTGTACAGTGTACACTCGTTCGGCTTCTGTTAACATTGTTGGCTTTTTCTTCTGGAAATTGCGCATCGCTGCCATTGCCGTTAGCAAATATTTTTATTAGAATCACACTCTGCGTATGGATTCTTTTCACAATCACAATCACACACATACATCCAGCGAAATGATATTAAAAAACTTTTTCTATTTTCATGGAATGTGCGGTCTTTTGTTGTTGCCGTCTGCATGATGTTCTTTTAAAACTAACTCAGAGATATGTATTTTTGATGATCTTCTCTTCTGTCGGATTTCGTCATGCAGCCGAATCAAGTGCGCCAAACACCAAATACAGACAATTCCGAAAATGGTGAAAAGAAAGTGCAAGAAACGTACGACTAATGCGACGAAGAGAGAGAGAGAGAGAGAGAGAGAGAGAGAGAGAGAGAGAGATACAGCCAGAGAATGAGCTAAACTTTTATTTATTCGAAGTTTCGGTTTCGCCTTTCAATTACATTGTACTTGTGTCGCAAATATTATATTCTGTGTTGTGCAGTCTTCCAAGCGCTGACAATTTCCGGGGAAAATTTTCTGTCCTGGATTGTATGTGTGTGTGCGCTATATTTGACTTTTTTTGTTCGCAAAAAGCTAAAAACTAGTTTGAAATTTATGGTGAAAATGCCAATTGCAGAAGAAGCATTATCTTTGCAATTGCTAAATGGATCAGACGCCCATTTGAGATATCGGTAGCTCGGTTAAGCTGGTTGTACTTATGGAGTATGTGTGCAAGTCATCCCGGGTGTCAAATTGCTCGAACCCACTTCAAGTAGAAATGTTTGCATGAAAATCTTTGGTATGGCATCAAAAGCGAAACAGATTTTTTTTTATCTGTATACGTATCCAGATTTCAACCAAATTCTTTGCTCCTCTTGATTTAATCGTATACATATTTTCACAAGCAAATTATTTTATGTAATCTTCAATGCTGTCGGTATTTATTCCATAGGCAAAATAATGCCTGCGTGAAACGTATCCCTAATCGGTCTGTCTTTTTCTCTTTTTTTTCTCTCTCTCTCTCTCTCTCTCTTTCTCTCTCTCTCTCTATCTTCCCTTTTTATTTTTTAATATCATCGATTTCATTTACCATACATTTTTCACATACACTTTGCAAACTGGGCGCAAAGAAATAACAAATGACGTTAAGCAAGTATCGTGTTTCGTTCGCGCGCCAATTTGAAGAAACAGAGATCAATTATTACCTTCTGTGTTTCGCTCGAGATAATCAAGAAAGCATCGTTGTCCCGATGGCATTGCTCGCGGGCTAAATTTTTAATAACATCACATCACCAAACACACACATACACACACAATTCGCTCAAAATCCAACAATAAGATACAAATATTGACGGATTGATTGAAGAATAAAAAAGAATAGGAAAATGGGAGCTTAAGAAGGATGCGATTCTGTGGCGTGTTTCTTCTTTTTTCGCAAACTTTTGCAACATCAGCCTTCGGATTGATCTAAAACAGGGCCGTAGCCACGGGAACGCGAAAGGTAGCTGAGCGCCCTCTGGCAACTCATGAACACCTTTCCAAATTTGAGAAGTGTTTACACCCAGAAAATTTTTCGAGTTTTATTAATGCTTCGACATTCAGAGGGAAAATATTATTTTAAAAAATCACAAAAGGGACAATCGAATCTTTTTATCTATTACTCATATTTCCAATAAAATCGACTGGAACCAACTTTTAAGAGTCATTTTCCACGGAGAAATAATCTAAAGAAAACGTTTACGGTTATTATAAATGAATATTCGGTTCGGACATAAAATAATATCTCAAGAGAAAAAATACTCTTCATTTCTGCGGTGTACGTATCGCTCACGCTATGCGTTCGTTCTTCTTCTGCCTTATTCACACTTACACTATATTCGTCATACAAAACAACAGCAGAATCTAAGTGTAGAACGCATGCGGATACGCTAAACGTCACACCAATACTAATGCATACGGTCTAGCGTCAATATCGCTACACACAACTGAAGCGCACCGCATGCGTTCTACACTTAGATTCTGCCGTTGTTTTGTATGACGAAATAGTGTAAGTGTGAATAAGGCAGAAAAAGAGCGAACGCAAAGCGTGAGCGATACGTACACCGCAGAATAGAAGGGTATTTTTTTTCTTGAGATAAGCAATAAAAAAAAAACTATAAAATTAGCTTTTTCAGTCTTCATAACTGTTGTTATTGCGAGCACCCATGATTTGTATTTGAGCGCCCCCAGAAATTTCGAGCTGGCTACGGCCTTGATCCAACAATAGAAAAATCGAATTCAACATCGACAATTACATTGTTCACACGAGTGGGCTCTCATACACATCGCCCTCTTCAAGTGGTTCAGCCTAATATTGTTGTTTCTGATTATACGTTATGATAAAATATATTTTTAATTTGCTTGATCAAACAATTTTCACATTGTTCGTGACGAATACAAAATAATAATCGTTTGCTTTTGCTGCGATTTTTAAGTGAAGCGCGGTGAGAGACTGATACTGGAGAATGAACCAAATAATAATAATAATGAGAAGAAAAAAAACGCCTGCCAAATAAACTCTTGGTAGCACGAAACTCTTTATTAATTCTTTTTTAATTAAAATAATGGATCTCTCTGTGAAGCGGCGTGTTCGAGGTAGCAAATTGTTTCGGAAGTTGTGACGTCCCACATTTTTGAGTTAATTTTGATAAAGCAATCTGAAAAATGAAAAGTTTCGCCAGACACGAACAAAACGAAATGAACAGGCCAAAAAACATGCATAAATGACAGGCGGTATCGCAGTTCAAACACACATACAACAACAAACAATTTTTTTTTCATTCGGTTGCTTTACTTCCCTCTTTGCCTGTTCAATTGAATACCTGAACAAACATTACCACGTATCCCATTGCTACCGGACTCATAATGAAGGATGAGCAAGTGTTTAAATGAAAATTAAACTTTATTAAGCTTGTTGGGCCTTTGTATGTGTAACCTCTTTTTGTCACTTTGATTTTTACGGTAAGGTGTGTGTTAGAAGAACAGAGAGCGCAAAACACGCTTCTGGAAAATCAAAATTATGAGCAATGATTCGTTAAACCGTACGTTATGCGTGTTGTGTTTGTCCGTCATTTTATGCTGTTCGCACCTGATTTATTGCGATTTTAAATGTTGGAATCGCTGTTGATATATTGCTTGGAGTAAGGTCATCCGCTAATAAATTTGGATCAAGAGTAGAGAAAAGCGCACAGTATTGACAGAGTCGACCAATTTCGCCTGATATCTCTTTTTATATCTTCGTCGGCATTACGTCAGTTCGAAAATAAAACAATATTTATATCAAAGAAATATGCCGTTAATCTCTTAAAAATGTGTTTAAACAATTTACAATCTAAATAGAACACGTCAACGTCAACATTTTTATTCCAAGTATATGGTGCTCTTCATTGCGCATTTTTTTGCGCCGGACGGTCAAATGCCATCACATTTCGATGGAACAACAAATTCATTAAACACGATGAACATCGATAAAATAGAGTACATATCGGACAATGCGGAATGAGGAGTGAACGCGAGCGAAAGAGATTCATGTGACAAGTGCCTATATGAAAGCGATCGTCGTCGCAGCGGCTAATCGAGAGTCCATATATGTAATTATTGAGCGTCAATCGCAGCAAAAGGCAAAACAAACGTGTTAACACGATGCAGGAATTTATCCATATGACTTGACCATTGGACACATCGAATGATGTGAATGGGTGATGACAGTTTGTTCCGACCCAGTTCATTGCAATGCATCCCTTCATCATGATGATGATGATGACGTCAACGACGACGATGATTGTGATGATGATCAAAGGAAAGCCGAGCTTCCGACAATATTCCACCGAATACGTAAAACGACGACAATGATACAAGACACACAAGACGAACATATTCCATTCAGTATGGACGTTGGTAAACACAATGGAGCCGCTTATGCGGATTTGCAACATGTGTGAAATGGACATTGAACATACATTAGCATTGTGCAGTCAAACAATGTGAAATTATCTTGCAAATGATAATATTTTCTCGGCCTTCGTTCGCCTCGCCGTACATACATATTCAAGGTACGGTTTGAATTGCAAACGGCTAACAACATTTCAGCGCTCGACATTTGACGTGCACCACAGAATGGTGATAGGGAGCGACCATAGGCGAAAAATGAGCTGAATATTGAATAAATGAATAAGCCGAACAATGGTGAACACATTCTTTTCGTTCTTTTCCATTTTTGGTGTGCGTTCAAATTACAATGTAAATTTCAAATACTATACTGCAAAGGTTTTCTCTCTCTCTTTTTCTCAGCGACCTTTTTTATGCAGATTTTCTTATTTGGCATGGAGTTTTTTTTTTATTGTGTGTGTGTGTGCTCATTGTGAGTGCAAACTCTTCACATATGCTGGATTATTTTCTTGGACGATAAAAGGCAGCGAGCTGTGACGTTGAAGAGTCCGTAGAATTAGCGATGAATTCACATGAGTCCGAGAGAAACTTATAGAATTTCGATCTCGATCTCTCTTTCTCTCTTGCTCTGTTTTTATTTAAACCGGAATTGCCTTCGTATTCATATGAGAAAATCGACACTCACAGATGTCTGGGAATGCTTTTATGGCGTCGAGAAAATAATTGTGACCATTGGCGCATTGTCAATATAGGGTTGCTGATCGTGTGCGGCAATGCTTTTCTTTTCGCTTCCACGCGAAAATCAGAACACAATTCACATAAACCTGTACAGAAAATTAGCATAATACCGTAGATTTGTTACTCTCTCTCACACACACACACACACACACATTTATCCTTTTTCCCAACTCAAATACATTCAAAATATCTAAAATGAACGACGGTATACCAAGCGACAGCAGAGCAGAAAAACAGAAAAGAGAAAAAAATACCATCTGATGAATGAATGGATGGCACACAGTCTTTTCATAAAATGTAATCTCCGTTTCGACTTTGCCATAACGCCAAGACACATATACCTATATATACACAATCGCATACATAGTTTTTCAAATGCTTAAGCATATCGAATGACGAATGATAATTGAACCCGTGAGCATAAAAACGACTTATTAAACAATCGCCGAACAAAACGATACAAGAAAAAACTACCGAACAAAACGTACCACAGCGGTAATGTGTAGCACAGCGGAGTTTCGTTTTGAACGGTACCGTCCTGCTGTGTTACGTTTTTAACGTGTGTTTTGTTTGGTAGTTTTTTCTTGTATCATTTTGTTCGGCGATTGTTCAATAAGTCGTTTTTATGCTCACGGGTTCAATTCGAGTTAGTTGGCATTTGGGAAAAAAAATATGGGCGAACCAAAAAAAGAGAAATAAAACTAGAGAGGAAAATTGTGGCCAGGATGCTGTTTCAAACTATAACAAGTGAACAAAAGCCTCGACTCGATGGTAGCCGCATCTATTATAGCTCCCGACACCGTGTCATCAACTCTTTCTCCCTGAAATACAACTCGTATCCTCTTTTCAGCCATTTAATCCTTTCACTCGCTCTCTAGTTTGCCATTCAACTGAGACGGTTCTCGCTACCATTCGTCTGAATGTCTTGTACATTTTTAATATTTCTTTCGGAAAATGCAAGAACGTGGTATTTGCACGGTTCGACCACCAATTCGTGCATTCATGAAGATGCGCTCTTTAATGGTCCGAACATTTATAAATACGAAATTCATTAAGAGATATCTTCGTTGCTAGGTCTTTGTTATTGTGGTCGTTTCGTTTGAGATGTTGTTGCTTTTCGTGATGGTGCTTTTGTTTTTTGGTAATCGGTGTTCAACATTTCATTTCCGTAGCGCATCGTTTAGATAAAACTGTACCGACACCAACACATGCATGCAATTTTTAGAGCAGGTTTTGTATGCACAACATCAGCAATAGGACACCTGGTAAATGAATTATGTTCCATCACTCAAACATAACTCAAACACACACCAAAGCCCGAAAGCGAAAACCGGCGAACTGGAGCCAAAACGCATGGGCCAAATGTGCGTGTATATGTATGCGGAACAATGCTAGAAAAGCGTCAACAAAACGAAACCAACAAACAAACACCAATTGTGGAATGAAGTGATAGAGATAGCACCAAAAGAGATGTCATGAAACATAAAGAAAAATAATCAAATGAAATGCACACGGCGATATACACACAGCCACCGGCCCGTTTGCCATTTCAAGCGCCGGAATGAATTGAGCAAGCGAGCACGCGAACAAACAAATGAATGAGCAAGTGAGCGAAAAGAAACCACATCGAGAAATGCCATGACTTTGAATTTATTTCCCGTCTATTTTGTACATTAATGCATTGTCTGTCCTTCGTGTAATACTTATTTATGTCAAAAGCTCTTTGCATTCGTTCCACTGCGCTGCCATCCACACAAAGGGAATAAATCAATTCATGCAAAAGATGAGTTTTCTGTGAAAACGTTTATTGTGGATACTTTAATTCTTGTCTCCATGTATGCTGCTATTTCATGTGTGCTTATGTGTGCTGGAGAGAGTTAGAGGAAACATTGGCCAACGCACCCATCCATCGCATGTGAATGCGAATAATTTTCTGTTGTGTATTCCAACCAAACCGAACGTGTGCCCTGTACAGTGTACGATTCTCTCTTCTTTTTATATTATGTGTGTTCGGGTTGGTTGAGTTCTGTCTCACTCATCTTGGCAGTCGTTCACATTATTCTTGTTGGAGGTGAAATGAATATGTGCTCGCCGCCGCTATTCACTGAACGTATTCAAACGCATTTAGACACACAGATACACAACTTTTTTTTTTTATGTCGGTTGCATCAGTGATTTATGACGCAATTCGCTTTCTTTAGGCCATTGAACAGCAGCAAACCAGTAAACGAGCCAAGCAACAATAACAACATCATGAAATGGACAGGCCATAAAAAAAAACTTCTATTCACCAGCGTACAATACACGTATCGAGTGTCTCTCGCTCTTCATCGTTGGGAGTGAATGAGATGGAATGGAAATGTCGGACGAAACACAATAAATATGAAGAGAGAGAGAGAGAGAGAGAGAGAGAGAGAGAGGACAAACCGAGAAAAAAAAACACACACACACACAGATTTGGATTTGATTTTGACGTATTATGGCCAAATGAAATAAAACCATTTTTAACTGTCTCATTGGATGTTGGATATGCTGGAATCTGGATGGGGTGAATGTTACACCCACGAGAATACTGACAATCAAGCAAAGCATCTTGAGCTTATAAATGATAAAAATAAAGCGGTGAATATCTCGTGTCTCGTTTCGAATCCGCATATCCTTTTTTGTCCGATTGTTACGCAAATTGACGTTTCCATATCATTAAATGATGATTTCAAATCAATCATTCGAATGATTTTCAGACGATAATTCATAGTTCGTTCGGTGTCTGTGTGTGGGCGCATTCAATTCGTTCCGGTGTTTCGCTTTGTCACCTCTTCCCTCCACGGAACAAAAACCGTAATTTACATAGCGTGTCATCTATCAAGCGCGTGCAAATCAAAGAAAAATCATCAAATCCAATGGATTACGGCTACGAAAGCGCCGAAACATTTTGAACTTGAATCCGATTATAGATGGAGATAGATAAGAGTGTCGCATACAGAAGCAAAACGAAAAGACAAAATCATGTGCCCTGGAGCAAAGTAATTAAGTTGAGTTAAGCACTTGTAAGCGATTTTGTTTGGAAATTGTGTGATGACACTTCTGTGTGACGCCGAAGTACACATTTAAACGAGTACTGGGTATTGTGTGCATTGATCAATGATAAATGACAAAGTGAAACTGATGCATCATAGAACACGCACACCACAGCTGAGGCTTGACACAGAATGAGTACGGCAACAAATAGCAACACAATAAGAAAAACCGTTTCACACCTAACGATTAAGAGAGGCACATTGGTCCAAAGAAAATAGCGCCGACTAAATGCAAACACAATTCATGCTCTCACTCAGTCTCTACCTTTTGCCGGAGCAGCTTTTTCATTCGTTGTCGTTCCCTTTTCGCTCTTGACAATAAATATTTCCTATTTGCGTTTCGAAAATCCATCCGCAAAATAAACACACAACAGACAGACCAAACGAATTGTAAAGTAGTATGCTTGAACTGTATAACAAGTGCAGTGTTCTGTTGATTCTGGTTTAGCCGTCAATAGACACAACTCTACCGAGACAAAAGTGCAATGGCAACAAAAATAACAGTGTCGTTGATGTCTTAAGTGCACTGAGCAAACAGAGTGAATGAGAGAAAAGATAACGACAAGAAAAATGAGCGAACAAACAAACACAAAAAAACGGCACCCATTCAAATCTCGACGATGGTATTGCATGTGTTCATCCCTATCTCTCATTCGGCGAACGGGGCAGAGATCATACAATGGAACAATAAAGTGTTCAAACTATTCATGTGCCAAACTGAAAGCATTTGTTTCATCGTTGTGTTAGACGCTTCGACTATTTGGCGTACAAATAAAAGCTGCCGATAATTTCGCATTTTCTGTGCGGCCATTCTACAGTGTCCAAATTAGAATCACATTTTTTCCTCAATCATTTAACTCGAGTCCAAATTTAAACGCGACGAACAGCAAAATATTTCAATATGTATTCCATTTGAACAATTCACATAAAAGTCGAGACGGATAAAGTTGAACACTGGTAGAAACACGAATTGATTTTCAGATTCTTTTTTTAAAACATCACCCACACTTTGACCGTCCACCATGAAACGAAAAGTGCCACGAAAAGCGAAATTCATTTACCGTCAAATGGATTAAACATCGAGGACATTATCGAACGGTGAATGTGCGTTTTTTCATCGTCTTCTTCGTTGTGCATTGAGCGGGAAATGTGTACATGGAAGCAATATTAAAATGCATTCGTTGAACGTGAGGATGGAACGAGAGAAGGTGAACTATGTGTTTTCGAGCGGCTTTTGTACATTTTATCGCAAGCAAAAACGTATAGATCATTCTAAAAAGTCGGTTAACTGTGTGCACGGACGCTAAATTATCACAAAATATTTTCTCCGATGCCTCCCGATTTCATTGGAAATCCATTTTTTCAGTTTCTATGCAATAGATCGTCATGTTTCACAATACATCATGCGATATTCTCATAATTCAATAGACTATTGCTGATGATATTTTCTATCCTCTATAACGCATACTTAACGTTCTGTACAATAAAATTGGCAACCAACCCAAATTCTCGCTTTCGTTTTCTTTCTATGATCTTGCCACTTGATGTGTCGAAATGTTTAAATATAACAAGAGAAGCAGAGAAAATGGTAGTTTGATATTCATACATGAACAAATTTCATATTCATATTCATATTCAAACATATGGCATGCACACAATGAGACACTCCGCCGTGTCATACGATCAAATGGCTAGAAAGATGTGAGAAACATTGCTGCCGTTGCTGTTGAAAGCTATCTTCCGTTTATAACGAAAGGTTTGATTGAATTTTATTTTTGAATTTTTTATTATATGTGGGTAAGAGTAGACAAAAATGAAAGCGAACCGACCCGAACAGAACAAAGCAGAACAACACACAGAAAAAATCGAAAAGAAAAGAAAAAAAAGTAACAAAAGCGAAAATTATCTCTGGCTGCCACATCTCATGTGGCTTCGAATATAGCAACTGATTGCAAATAGATTGGCTGCCGTGAAACCGCATAGTTTCGATAAAAATAGTCATTAGCTCTACACACATTTTTCATAATATCACACAATTTTCATGTTAATTTTTTGCATTTTCAGGCAAAGCTTCGACTTTTCTAGTTGTAACGAGGTTTTGCAATTTATTTGCCATTTTTATCGAGAAATTGGCGTCAAATGACTCAAAAGACAAAATATGAACCATTATCACAACAGAACAAAAATATTTCTACGTCTTTCAATGCACACTTGACAATTTACATTCCATGAAAAAATCGATCAATAATTTTCCATTTTTGTTTGCACAAATATTTAAAGAAAATTTCTTCACATTATTCGTCAATCACACTTTCAATTTTGTAACGAATAAACGTGATTAATAATATTCCCAAATGCACGCACTTCATGATTCAAATTCCAGGAAACGAAATCCAATTTGAAAACGTTTTCCTTGTGGACCATTTCAAAATTCGATTCGCTCTGATAACGTAATCATTCTAACTAAATTTATCTCTCAATCAATATAAAAGAGAGGAATTAAAAATCGTCAGCGATGGCATAACGTTGCTTTGACTATAATTGTTGTGTTTATAAAATGAAGGAAACTATTGATTTCACTTACCGCGTGCGAGTAAAACACTTTTACACTACACTTAGCACTCAAAGTACTTTACTAAACTGTAAAACGACATTAAACAAACACAGCGGCTTAGCTAGCAAAACTCTCAACGAGATGCGAACAGAATCAGAGAAAACGGGATAGAAAAAGAGCTGTCTAGCAAAACAGTCTAGCAGAGACGTAAAAACGAAGACGAAAGAAATTCGGGACCGAATGGAATCCGCGTATGAACGACAGAAAGAGAAGAAAAGAAAAACATATATATACGGCAAAATTTCCGAATAAAATTCACAAACACATCAACATGATGTTTGAGCGAGAGAATTCGTTTCTACATAGTATTTCTTTTTTCACTTCGTTTTAGCTAATTTATCTTTCTCTGTTCTTGCGGTGTCGTCATCTCAGTCTACATTGGTGTGAGGCTGAGTCCACTTTCGATGACACATTATCGCACATAATCGCGATATTCGGCTCGGATCAATTTTTGTTTCGAGAAAGAAAGTCATAAGCATGACACAACAGCTATATAGCATCGCATTCTTGATACACAGCACTATAGAGCAGTGATTGTTTTTTATTTCTCTTCTATTTTCCTGCTCTCATTCGATTGTCATTGACTGTACGCCACACAGCGATCCAACCGAACCAATTTTTATTATATTCTGGCGATTCAGTGGCAGTGTGATTTATTGGTGTATACCTTCAGTATTTTTTTTTCTCTGTGTGATAAATTTGAAAAAGTCAGACAGACTATCGGCCATTTCAAAATCATTTTCTTCCAAAAAATATGTTCTATTTTCTTCTTTGAATATCGACTGCTGGATGGCGACTGCAACTGAAATGAAAACGGCGACATTTCGATTGGATATGAGTCATCGATTTCCCGTGACAAGGCATTAAGAAATGTTCTACTTGGTTAATCCGTTTAGTATGAGTTTTTTCTTGAAATTATTTCCAGACGTATTCACGTTCGCACATCACCCGATGATCTGAATGACATTGTGTGATGCGTTTTCCATGCGACAACGTAAAACCGTGGCTCTCGTTCTGTGTATCGTTTCGACTGATAAACGAAAACGCGTTCGCTGGTGCTCTGCCTTCTGAAAATGTGTGTTTTTATGCGTTTTTTTTTCTCTCCTTTATCTCCTATTTTCGGTTCGTGATGAAAACAAATTTTCATTTTCGCACGAAAACAAATAGTAGGTGGTTTATTTTAGATGTTTATCGTCACACAATCCGACAAACACAATGTGTACACACTCACACTGAACGGAACGACGGCGGAAAGGAGAGGCGGAAACATACAACGAACGATCAAGTGTGAGAGAGCGGCCTTTGTATAAACTAAAATCGACCGAAGCATACCGATTGCTCTTGCTCATCAAGTTTGGTATGCGTTTATTTATTGTATAGGTATTGATGTTGCTATAAAAATAGGCATTTGTGAATTTTATTTTTGGCGTTAGTTGCCTCAACTATGTTATATATTCATATCTCTTCCATTTGCATTCGAAGCTATTTGTTCGGGTGTCACTCGTTGTGTATTCTAGTTGTTGTTGTTGTTTTTTTTGGTATCTCCTGTATGAATTTAGCTAGATCACTAAATCGAATGACAGATTGTGTGATTCAGCAAAATTTGCTTTGTTTCCTTCTCTCTCTGTCTCACACTTACACACACATCCAATCACTCACTCTCTTTGGTGGACAAAATTTGCTTTGATGCTGTTGTCGCTCCCACTTTGGATATTCAATTACAAAGAAATTTTATTTGCGTTTTCCGTTTGTAATCGTCAACCATTTCCAACATTGTCATCGCATTATTGCAACAGAGTGTGCAGAAAACAAATGAAACACATGCACACAATACAGACGGAAAGAGAGAGAGAGAGAGAGAGAGAGAGAGAGAGAGAGAGAGAGAGAGAGAGAGAGAGCGGGGAATGTATCGCACACAATTTTTAATTACAATTAGATAGATAGGTTGTTAGTAATTTGAGTTTCATGTTGAGTGATTCCATCCAATTATGCATTCATTAAACAAAACTGTTGACACAATATTTCGTGTGAATAATGGAAAATAGGCAGCACATTTTATTCACACGATTCACTCCAGAAATATCAAGCACGATGGGTGGCTTTGTCGACGTTCACTTTCGCCTGCTTGCTAACCTGGCCTGTAATGTGTCCGAGCAACACACTATGAACTGTAAACATCAATCGAGTTCGTTTACCGCTCACAAACTATTATTTTCAATTACGAATATTTGTTGTCATTTTTTCGGCTTTTATGCGTATCGATTGTTCGCTTATGCACATTATCCTTGCTTCAAGTGACCACTGTGATAGTACTCAGAGCCATTCCTAGCGGGGGTTCAAGTGGTTCAAAGAACCAGGGCGCACGAGTGCCGAAGGCGTTCGGGGGCACTTGATATTTTAAAATTGTCGAATTTACTTGAAATAATCGCGGGAGCGCCAAAAGCGCTTGAGCGCTTTCCACTTAAACTGAACATTTTTGATGTTTTTAAATAATGCGTAAAATCGCCGAAAGCGCTCAAACGCTCTTTTTTATACATATTTCTTCTCAGTTCGGAATTCAAGGGCGCCGAAGAGATAAAAAGCGCACTCGCCTCCGATTTAAGAACATTGAAAATTTTCAATTTAAAGAAATAGTACTTGAGCGCTGAAAATGGCTACGAAAAGGCTCTCAATGAAACAAAGGAATCTTGCGAACGCATTTCGATTGAAGTTAAAGTACGATAGAGATTTTTTTTCAAAATATTGGGTATGTCACAATGACAGCACCAATACACGTATACTAAGAGTCAAACTCAACTTTCGTGACATTTTCTATACCATTATGTAATGGAAACGCCTATGAATGTGTATTTAGTGACAATTCAATTGCAAGCGAGTTTCGACTGTTAGATGCAAAACATGCCCTTGTGTGTGCATTGATTAGCACTGGCAATAAAACGCCGTTATGTTTCTTCGTCTCATTTTCTCATATGCTTTATTGCTTTAACATTCCAGCGGCATTGATGTTCTCTTTCTTTATTTATGCCTTTTGTTCCTTCTTTCGAACTGTGTGTGTATCAAACACGCCTTATGAGTGTATTTCACACTGGCTTTGACAAACAATTCGTCTGCACACATCTGAATGGCGCATTGAAAGTATATACATACGAACACCGCAGTGACGATAGTGTTGTCGTTCGCTGAATACCTCTCTCCACTTATTTACAGAGATGAATTGCTTCACTTGTTTGAGATGTTCGGAGCGTTTGTTTTAATAAACAAATGATTGCAACATGGAAAAATATTATTCGAAGTGTAAAACCGTATGTTTTTTTTTAAAATAAGATTTATTTCGGAAAATATTTGCACCGGTGATCCAATTGAAAAAAAGAGAGTAAGAGATTGAAGGCTACTAGTAATAATATCTGGCCTGTAAAAATCTGGGAAATTAAATCTGTATATTAAAATCGAGAAATCAAATCGGGAGAAATATTTATTTCGTTTCGTAAGAAATTACAAACGATACAACAGTGTATATGTATTGGTGCGTTGATTTTGACACCGCCAAAATCTCTATCGTACTTTGATCATCAAAAACTCGAGCGGCTAGAACAACTGTTACAAATGCATAGGAATTCGATGAACTATTTGTAGAACTTAGTAGTGAAACAAGATAATATTAATCACGCAATCGATATACTGAATTCAATTTAGAAGCGAAAAATGGAAAACTTAGTTCCAAATGCAGTTATTGCGCTTCACATATTACTGGCGATCCCAGTTTGTGTTGCAACGGGAGAGCGATCATTTTCAAAGCTAAAGTTGACCAAAACTTATGTCAGAAATTCAACAGGTCAAGATAGGCTGAATCATCTGGCAATCATATCAATAGAAAGTGATGTAGCCAATTTGAATCAATATGACGACGTGATTGAAGAGTTTGCCACTTCAAAAGCAAGAAAAAAGACATTCTTATAAGTCATTTTAATGTATCGTTCTTTTGTTGCTTTTGAAAAAAAATGTGGATAAATTTTATCATTTCTACGTTTTTTCCACTTCCCTTTAAAAATTTCAGCTTGAAAGGACGTCAAAGGATTTTGAACCAGGGCGCAAGCGAAGATAGGAATGGCTCTGATAGTACTCACCCAGATCAAAGTCAAACTATATTAACACCATCATACAAATTTCAGAAGCACGAAGGAAGAAAAACACATCGACTCAACGAGTGACAACAACATCGATTTTCATCAAATAATTGAGTTATTTTGGATAAAACTATTGGACCCAATATGATTTTACCTACACAGTACCACTTAAATAGTTGCACCGTTTCAAGTTCTTTTGAGTATATATCACCTTGTATCCAAACAAATATTAACTGCTTCTCATTTTCGTCAAGAAATTTCGTAGTGCCGCATTTTTTCTACTTTTTTTTTTACTGAAATTCCTTCCCACGTTTCTTTTGCGATTCACGACTTTTTTGTGATGTTACGCAGCACCAATTTGATTTTCTGTTCATCATTCGATAGCGATGAAAAAAAAAATGAAACGATAAAATGCTTCAAGGTATTTCATCTATGAATTGTGAAGATTCCAGAACTAGGTATGAAGATGCAACGAAGGGGAAAATCCCAATGGAGAAAGAGGATGAAAGAGAAAACATCCAAACAAAATGCAAATGGCCGAAATTTCAATGAAGATTCTCCTCTATTTAAGGATTCAAATAACATGCTTCGCTTGAAACAATGCTACCAATGAGATTGGTAATATAATCTGAAAAATTGATGCACCCGGAATAGTTTTTTCTCTCTTCATATTTTCCAGGAAATGAAATATGAATTGCAAATTTGATGCATTTGCCGGTAAGTTTCCTAGAACAAATACTTTACCTTGCCATGTTGTTGACAGCCCAAATTCCTCGAAGAAATTTAAAAATGTGTTGTTATTAGCACTACATGAAATGTAGAGCTACTAATCTGCTTTTTTTTCTCTTAATACTTTTTGAGTGATGAAACAAATTATGGTGAATTTGAATTTTATGCTCATATTTTTTATTTAACCTTCAAACCGTGAAACCTATTTTCTAACGTTTGTTCGTGAAACTGGTGCCTGAGTGCCCATAATGCATTTTAAAGGGAAATGTCAGTTTTTTCTTGAATTTTTATTTTTAAATGTAAATATTTCGGTATTTATTGATCGGAAAAGTATGAAAATCACTTTGAAATGTGATAAAAGTCATAAAAAATCGAAATATGAAAGACAACAGCAAGTTTTTTGGAATTTTTTTTTAATAAAGTGGAGATTGCAATGTTGATCTCTTCACAAAAATGAAGACAAAAACATATACATACAAATTCCACTATGGCCGATTTTGACGTCAAAAATTGAGATTTTGAACGTCGGATTGGATCAAAAAGTTATGTATATCACTAGAAAGGTCTTGAAAAGTAGATTCCATTTTTGATATAAAACTTCAAAATAGGCCGGCATTTGGCCAATAATTGGCCGTTGGAATTTTTTTTGGCCAAAATTGATAAAATGGCCATATTTTGATAAAATGATGATCGATTTTGATGTTTTATAACTCGAATTACATGAACTGTTCAAGATCTTTCCAATGATGTATATTTCATAGTTCCCAAATTAAATTTTATACGCAATGTAAAAAAAATACGTCGAAAAATGTATATGGGCACTCAGGCACCCATTTCACGTATAGCGCATCACACATGTTTACGCGTATATGTGGTAAGCTAGTGCGCGTATGTGGGTATGTTAACCTAATTTTTGTAGCCAAATGTTCAACGAATCGAACCAAAGTTTAAAAAGAAATAAAACCAAGATCTTGTAATTCATTTCGCAAATAAATATATTACTTCAAAGTTACTTTGATGAAATACATTTCATGTACTCACTGAAAAGGGAATTAGTACGATTGACATACATCAATGGTAATTTATCAAATTACCACCATTACTATTGGCGAAAGTAGTAATATTGTATGTATTGTATCAGCTCTGCTGTGAAATATTACTACGTATTGTTTGGAAAACTCTCGGAAAAGCGTACTGTGGGAAATCGGGAAATCGGGGGAAATTCAGACCAGTCTCAATCAATCAGTCGGAAAATTTCATGTGAGGTAGCGATTTTCAAGCGAAAAAACCATCCATTTCTGAGATAAATGAAAAAAATCGGAAATATCGGCTAGTTTTTTCCATTTATCTCAGAAACGGATGTTTCTTACGCTTGAAAATCGCTACCTCACATGAAATTTTCCGCCTGATCGATTGAGACTGGTCTGAATTTTCCCCGATTTCCCACAGTAGCGCTTTTCTGGGAGTTTTCCAACCAATACATAGTAATATTGCACAGCAGAGCAGATACAATACATACAATATTACTACTTTCGCCAATAGTAATGGTGGTATTTTGATAAATTAACATTGGTGTATGTCAATCGTACTAATTCCGTTCTCTATGAGTAGTGCGACAAAAAATAGTTCGTTGTGAAACAACAAAATAGGTTAAGTAACTAAAAACTCAAACGGAGCGAAGCGAAGCTCAGCGGTCTTGTATTTTTTCTTCTATCTCACAACAGCATCAACGGAAGTTCTTAAATAGTTGCTGGAAAAATTTGGATGAACAAGGTAGTCTGTAATTTCGCGGCAATGGAGTGCCGCAACCAAACGCGTTGCAGATATGTTAAAAACCAAATGGAAATAAGATGAATAATTAAGTCATAAACTGAAAATAATACACATTATACATACACACACACACACACGAAAATTAAGAAATTTTATTAATCCCACTTAATTAGGGTGAATGGAGCAAAAACGTTCACAGTTATTGCTTTTCATCTCTGCTCGCTTAACCGTTATTACATTTTCTCTGACTCATTATTTGTTTGTCTTTGTTTTTGTTTTTTTCTCGGTGCACGGCGGTTATTTGTGCTGTAATAATTATTAATCGCATTAACTTTGAATTTTGCAAATGTTTGTATTCAATGTGCACATGAAATTCATTTTATACACCCTTTGGTGAGAGTGTTTGAACGGAGAAGATCGTTGGCAACGGTAGCGATGGCAGCAACCAAAACAAAACGCCGATAAACAGAAAAAATTCACTCGAAATGAGACGATGGCCTGAACCAATTTGTGAAAAAAAGCCTGGTGGATAGACAGCCAAAATTAGATGCGTACTGTGGTCCCATTCAAATGTATTGAATTAAAACCCGTGATCTTTGGTGCGTTTGATTTTTCTGTATTTTTTCTTCGTGCACTTGAGTAAAAATGGAACAGCGTGCATTTTTGTCACTTTAGTACTTCAATCTTATTCAATTCAGTGTGTGCACAAAGGAGAACACGGCACGGTTTCAACTACGACAAATTGTCCTATTGAGAAAAAGTCGATCAAATGTGGCAGCAGCTTGGTGCTGCGTCTTATTTCACTCATTAAATGCCAGTATGCATGCGAAAGCATGAAACGAGAGTGAACGATGATGCGTTGTTTATTTTTAACTTCTAACAATTTATTTTCTGACGAGTAGTAGAGTACATTGCTTCATTCATGGTCGAGATCAGTTTTGGTGTTTGCTTTTGACATTGAGTTTTGAGTTTCGAATCTAGCCGGTGATAATATTTGTCAATGCGCCGTATTGCCGATGTGTGTGTGTGTGTGTATGTGTGCGAGAAAGAGACGTGACTTCTATTTTCCTTCTTCTATTTTCCCTTCTCTGAAAGTGTGTGTGCACAAAGTTGTGGCTTCTGCAAATAGTTAATCGCTACTAAAAGCGACACTGTGCTGTGTTTAAATAAGTGTTTCATTCAATGAAAGTTTCACTCTCGAGAAAACATTGACAAGGTTTTGAAAGAGCTGATGGTTGTCATGACCATGACACATGCATAAAAATCTCTTGACACAACTTGTCTGTACTCGGTTTCCAAACACTTCCGCAGTCTCATTTTCTCATTACTTTGCTATTTGCAGATCATGTGTATTATGTGAAAAATGATTTTCCACTGATTTTCAGGCCAAACAAATGACATTAAAGCTTGTCGCTTGTACAATTGAGCACACAAAGACAACCCCAAAAGCATAGTAAAACGTAACAACACAAACTCACCCACTCCAAAAGGAGGAAAAAATTGAACTGAAGCAAAACTAAAAAGTAACCATAACAAAAAGTGTAAAGTACACAGAGACGACACACATTCATACACAGACCACTTTTCGTCTGCACACATCCACAAATACTCGCAGCAAATGAAAGTTTTCTGGTAAATTAATGCAGCATTGGCGTTGTAAGAGTCTTAGCCTGAATAAACGAAACAAACAAAGATCGAATATGTTGAAAGTTTTTCGTGATAACAAAAAAAAAAACCGATGAAACCCATTCAGTGAAAGAGAAGGGAGGCGGTAAAGTAGAAAGAGAGATAGGGAATGAGAACAAGTAAAACTTTTGTAAGTGACGGACACACCCCATTAGACTGGCGAACTGAATCTCATGCAATTGGCAACAGATAGACAGAATGAAGAGAATTTTATGCTTTAATTTATACATTTTACAAAGTGCAATAAATGCGACCGTCGTAACTGTCACCAGCTATGAACTTTTAGACTGCAGCGCTTGCGCTCGCTTGCTGGCTTGTTCGTTTGCTCTTCTGCCCTCCACCAAAGCAACTGTTTCTGTACCAAATGAAATAATGTCATATGTTGTGCATTTATATGTGGAATGTTGCGTCGGAGACATGGGATCAGAATTATTCGGCAATAAAAGCCTTTTGTCCCAAAAACCCAGACGAAAAATTCTTATGAACGTTCGGTTGTTATTGAGTCCATTTTATGGCGTCACTTTATTACATCTTCCCGCTTGCCCTTACAGTGCACACTTCTTCTATCGCATCTTTATGGGCATGATTTCGGTTTTGTTGCGAAATTCATGGAATTTGTTTTGCAAGATTTTCACTAAATTTCTAGCCCACTCGACAAACACACCGAAGGCAAGAAAGAGAGGGAGTGCTCCAAGCAGCGTACACAATACCACAGAACAAATTAACAAAGACGACGATCAATTAAAGAACAATTTGAGCCATCCTCATTTCAAATTGGTCCAACTTCGACGACGACGACGACGACGACGGCGGCGTGGCGATTTGAAACCCTAAAATGTCCAACAAACTACTTAATTCATTGATTCATTGGGCTTAATCAAAAATCAACAATTTGATCTCCTTAAGAATCGTTCATTTCAGAAATGTTCATGGCTGTTGGAAAGTCTTGTGACACCGAATGCATATAATTGTATGCAACTACATGCGAAACTAAAACGAAAAACTTTTACCACTTTTGTGTTTTATTTTCGTTCATTCCGGGCAGCTGCAACGTATCACCTCAAATACGAAAAGCGCCATCTGCACATATTTGACTATTCAAAGTGAACTAGCTGTCATCAGTATCGATGAGTCATCGATGCTCAATTTTGGGTCATTAACGGTACATTGAAAATTGCAAAAGTGCCGTTTATGACCTAAAATTGAACATCAATGACTCATCATTACTGATAACAGCTAGTTCACTTTGAATAGTCAAATATTTGCAGATGGCACTGCAAAATCGTTCATCACTGACAAACGTCAAATTAGTATGGAAAGAAGTCAATGTTGCAGCCTCCTGGTTCATTCAATTTTGTGAATGAAACATATACCTGTTTATTTCACACAGTTCAAGTGTTCGCTCGTGCATTCACAATGTTTACCGTTATTGTTTCTTCCTATGCTGTTATTTTACTCCCCGTTTTAGACTAGGAGGAAACCGCGAATGTTTTGTCTACAAAATTCGTTTCTATCATTCAATTTTAATACCATCTGTATGTTAACTCAATAATTTGACAAAATCTGTAATTATTGAATCATATGAATGGTTTGGAGCGAAAATGTAATACAGAAAAGTTATTATAGCTATCCCTATAAATGACACTTCTGACATTACCACAATGTGAATTCTCTGACAGCTAAACTGACAGAAATATCGAATCGTTGTAATAACAACGTACAATTGAAAGTTATAATTTGCAATGATCTTTTTCTGGAGAAAGTTTAAACAATTTCACAATTGTAAATTTCCAAAAAAAAAAATATCAGAAAATAGTAGTCACACCATATTTACCACTAAATTGAAATGTCAATTTGACAGTATCAACAACAGTGTGCTCAGATGCAAGATCAAATGGTTGTCAAATTGATTGTCAAAAAAAATCGGAAATATCTGCCAAAACTATGATAAATCTGATCATATCTAATGATATCTGCTGAATTTGAAATAAATATTAAAATCAATTATTATTTTCAATTTTCTAAAGCACGGTCCAAGCCCCTACGTTTTAGACACATTAGAAATGGTACAATGAAGTGTGCTCTCCTATAAATAGCTATTGCACAGCGTTGAATCAGACAGCGAAAAAATAAAATTACACTCAGTTTTTTTTTTTATAGAAAAATCAAGTGAAGGTATGTGAAGGTATGGTTTATTTTGGTGTGACTTATGTACTTTAATGAACCAATTTCAATGTTCATGTCGTTTCTTTCGTGTTGAATTTTTTTTCGTCTTTCCATTTTGCGTGCAATTCTTAGGAATCATCGTAAACTGGTATTTTAGTACTTCAATTGTTTACATTATTTATATTTCCGATAGTGGCCACTAGCTCGCATATTCCCTTCTCGCATAGTATCCATCGACTGTAACTCTAGTCTGACGGTCATGCCCATAAAATTAACGCAATAAAGTGAAAAGAATATTTCCTGTAAAATTGCGAGGGGAATAGAGGCGAAAGAATGATTATGTTCAACAACTTGTCCGTCTCAATAGACTACTCGAATGATTTTTGAGTGTGTAATGGCATGGCAGCTGTCAACGGCTATAGCGTCCACACTTCATCATCTAAGTCGTCGGTGCTCCGGGAATCGTGGCCACCGCTTGGAATCAACTCTTAAAAATTAAAAATTGTTTCGTTCTTCTCTCCTATCGCTTTTTCTCGTTCAAGACAAAACATTCATAAAATATTCGGCAAGTTAAATGGTTTGGATTTATTAAATTTGATTATGATTTGATTATAAATGGATTTACATTTTTAATGGATTTATATGTAATAAGTCGTGGTCATTAAAGTGAAATTTATGGCATTTCATTTGGATTGTGATGTCGAATGCACGTCACCTCAATACATTCCGTCTACATAATTTTAATGGAGGGTCTACGAAAATGGTAGGAAAAAAACTTTTCCCTCATGATATTTACTTTTTTTTTCTGTTGTTTTAAATTCAATTTGCGATTTTCATTCATTTTCTAAGATTTTGATTTTAAGTGACAATTGACCACGGTTTTACTGGGCACACCGAAAAAATAGTAAATAATGTGTGTTGAAATTATGGTGGAACTTATTGTGGCGCTCAGTCGCAAAAAGTATGTAGCGGCATTCGAATGGGATAAAAATAATCGCTTTTCGCATGTCGTGATAGGTGTTATTGGCTGTAGACTACTAACTAATACGTACATGGCCAAATGCCGTGGTAGGAAGAATAAGAAAGCCAGAGAGAAAAAGCGAATTATTATTTATGTATGTTATTTGGAATACATATCTAAAGTAGAATTTTTCATTAAACATTTTATACGATTCGGTTGCGTAACGGATTGCCATTATTTGCATTTTATCAAAGAAACGGTCGACGGTTCCCCTCCTGCGCTTTCGCATTTAATTACTATTTAGATGAAGTAAGTGTGAAATAAATATTCGTTGATGTTTTTATTAAGTTTTTGGGTGTATACAAATGGAATGGTGAGACCAAGTCTGGTCTCGATGAAGTCATCATACTTCGATAAAACTGTTTTGCTGGCCAAATTTGGATTGTAAAGTTTGATCGAGATTTGTGGAGGAAATATATAATGGAATCGGAATCGGAGAAATTGATAAAGTTGTTTTCTTTCTCCCTCTCTTCCTCTCTCACTCATTATATATTGAGTCAAGTGCGACAAAGACCACATTTGAAACCATGAAAATTGTAGTCGAATAGTTGGTTTTTCGTTTATATTGCTTTTGATGTCCTTTCCTATTGTAAGCAAATTTTAATAGCATCTCGAATGAATGGTGGCGGAAGGTCCAAGAATGATTTACTAATGACCTGTATTAGTTTGCACAGTGTACACTGTACACACCCATAATGATGTTGCTGCAAAAGAAACAATGAACATGAATTAAGAACTATAAAATACGAGCAAGATTGGTGTTTGGGATCGACACTGCTCCGGATCGGCAGCAACAAAGACGGAAATGTGAACTTGTACAGGAGACATTATTCATAAACCGAGCCGAAATATAAACGCATTAAAATGTGATAACAAGTTAAGTTTTCGATGTGTTGTTGTGCTTTTCTATGTGTTTTGTCCGGTTGACTTTGGCCCTTTCCAAAAATCACTTGTGCTACAAATCGTTGCGTTTCTATCTTTACCGACCTTGTTTTGAGTTCGCGTGCTGACTTCTGTTCACTGTCCGACGAAACCGATTTTGATAAAATATTATACTCACAATCAATGCAACATTTTCACAACGTGATTGTGTGCTACGGTCGAAAGGAAAATCAAGCGTCACAAACACACACTCTGATCGGGCCAAAGTTGGTGGCATAAGTGCCAAGGCGCACGGCTGTATGTGTGTGTTTATGTGTTTATGTGCCTTACTTCTTTTTTTTTGCCAAACAACACACTTGTGCAAAGGCAATAAATACCGAACACCCCCACCATTCGCAGCGTTACACCATTTTCTTTTCAACAATAAATTATTTATATAAATTTTGAAATTTTCATGATTAGAGCAGACGCCTGTTGTGCTGCTGTCCCAAGCCGAGCCTGTGTGTAAATTTATATACACAATAAAGTGAATGGGCATTCTACGTATTTCCCTTCATTCACTTCGTATTGTCGTCGATGGATCACATCCTTCAATGGGCATATACACACAGAGACTATTCGAACCGTCTAAAGCGTAACTCGCTCACTGCCTCTTGCTGAAAACTTTGAGTACGAACGAACACACCATCATCAAGGATAAAAAAGATTGCGCATAAAGTAAATATATATTTGCATGTCTTCTTTCGCAAATGTTCATTTTCACACAGCAATTGCAGCATGCTGCTGTGACGCACCGAGAGAAAGAGAAAAACAATGCGAGACGACTGAGTGTTGACCGACGATGAGGATGGGGAAACGAGTTTTATGGGTGAAAAATTGAATTGTGTAAACATTGCCGATTACTGTCATTACTCATTTCGCTCTCAACCGAGTTAAATATTTTGACAATTAACGTAAATTAGCAGGTCAAATGAGATTCCCCAACAAATTTTCTTATCTCTTCATTAATAAAAAGTAGAACTTGATACGTCTTAATTGTGGTAAAAGCTTAAAAGTGAGAATATGGGCACGGCCCAATAGATCTTCACTATGGCATGAATTCAATGCGCGCAACGGACTTGTTTTTATAGTGGTTTGAAATGAAAACAAAAAACTTTTCTTTATCACCACTACTTTCAGCAGCAACGGCTATTTTATAGGCATGCCGAGTATTTTTTTTGTGTGTTTTCCTCGTCGGTAGTGGTTGTGCTGCTGTCTTCTACAGAAGGATTGTAGAAAGCGCCTAAGGAATATGAAATGTTGTGCGACGACCGCTGTCTGGTATGTGAAGTCGGCGCACAGCACTTGGTTTTCGTTACGATTTGAACTTACAGTACTTTTGTATTTATTTTATCAGATTGTTTTCTCTCGACTGCCCATAATTTATGCGGAATGAAACTCGGGTGTAACATCAGACTGCGTTTATAACTAGGGGAAAAACTATTAAACTTTTGTTTAAAAGATGGTAAAACTGATTTTTATCTGTATGCGTGTCTGTGCATACTCTTTCAAATAAACGATGAGCCCACAATGTACCAGAACAAAGTAGCCAATGCGTTGCTATTCAACTACTATATCTTCATTTAGCTGGATATTGTTTTGCAAGTAAAAGAGAAAAAAAACAAGACCGCACACGCTGCCTCATCTCGGATGAGTTTAATTTTCGGGAGAAACAAAGCGTTAACCAGTTTATAAGAAGAATATATTCGCACTCACAAATGAAAGTGTAATGCTATCAACCTCAATACTAGTCGATAACTAAACTAAAATTTACTTAACACTCTGTAATTTTTGCAAAAGCTTTGGATTTTTTTCTTCATTTTCGGAATATCTGAACGTGAAAAGGGTTATCACAGAAATTATAACAATGGCCTGATATTACTCATTTTTTCATAATTTTTTATATCTGTTATCAACTGGTATTCAGTTGTAAAGTCAGTCTAGACACAGACTTTTGAGGACTAGACTGATTGTTGACTAGCGACAAAATGCCTGACACTCGAAACCAAATTGTGAGAGAAGTGAAAACTCGTTTATAATTATCTTATAAGTGACGTATGATACCAACAAATGTGAATTCGATTATTATTGACGTATTAATACTTATCGAACACAATACAATTATCGGGTACATCACGTGGAAAATATTTGTGTTGTTTCATTTTGTTAATGAAAAATCGGCAAAACTGATTGATTGTTGTAATTTAGATTGATATATTCACAGAATTCATTTTGACCCCAAAGCAATTTTTTTTTTCCACAAGAATAACCACTTGAAATGTTTGATTGTTTGGCGTGTATGATCATTGAATCGAATAAAAAACGATTTCTAACTTAGCAATTAAATTGGAAATGTCATTTGATCATCGACATTTTCGAAGAATTGACAATTTGAATCATAGTAAACAATATTTTCTGTCGGTGATTATCTGCATACAGTTTTTTTTCTTCGAAAATTGGATACTTCGTACGAAATTGAATTCATTTGAGAAATAAAGTTACAAATTTATTACGTTTGCAATCATTTCATTGCCATTTGTTATTTTCGGCACAAAACCATTTAGATAAAGAAAGGTGATTTAAATGAAAACAGCGAACGAACAGAGAAAAAAAAATCGGTACGAACACGCGTCGCGATTTTTTCTTCAAAACAACCAATTTCAATACAATCTTCCTCAATCCATCATGTCAATAGTTTAATTGTGATGGTTGTGATGGTGATAAAATTGAATATATGACGAACAATGAAATCACGAGTGATGAACTACAATGTGCTATTTTGGATGATTTATTGAATCAAGTCCGTTAAAAAGACAATGTCATAAACAAATAAATATGGATCTGATATTGTGTTCGAAATAATACACAGAAATGATCCGTTATCTCACTATCAATAATATTGTATTTGAATTCAAATATTTAACAAACGCAAATACGAATACAAATACAAATACAAATTAGAGTAAAGAGCACGAAAGCAAACAAATACACACACACAGAGAGAGAGAGAGAGAGAAAATCGAAAATGCGAAAATGTGTTTGTGAATTTTCGCATTATTTGATTGCATTTCAATGGATCGAAGAGCATGGCAGTTCACAGAAATCATTCAATTATACACAAATGCTAAGACACTCACACTCTGTAGTGTAAAGTATAGGTGCTTCGAACAATGCCGGCGAATGTTGAATGTAAAGAGTGCGACTGAGAAAGAAGAGAGAGGGAGACAAAAATACTCACACTCCAATCGCTTATACACGAATCAGTGCGAAAAAAAGGAACGGTAAACACGAATAAAGTTGAAAAAGAAACTATGAAGATAAAAAACGAATCGAAAGTAAATAGATCTATTTTTTTTCTCATTTGAAGTTTCACAAACTGATAATCAAGCCTAATACATCTTTTAGTGCCATTCGACTGTGAACGTATTTCATGGCACATTTCATTGATTTTCACACAAAAAAAAAGCAACCATTCAGTTGAAGTCAAGTGATATATTGAGTTGGCGTGTCATCACTTATTCCAGTCATTGATTGAATGCTGTTTTTAATTGACAAGTCATCACATTCTTTCTCTACAAAAAATGTCAAATGGATACTCAATTACATCTGTGTAAAAGCGTCACCTTCATATAAATTATAATTTTGGATAAATTTAAGTATCAGACGTGTTCTAGCTTCCACAGTGAATGGACTTGCCGATCAAATAATACAACAGAAATTGATGAGAACGAGAAAATAACGCGAGTGTACACCGTTTTCTATTAATTTGCTGCTATTTTATGTGCCGGTGAGAATTTGCAACACACAATAAGCAGTCGATTAAATGACACAAATAGTTGCATGTGCCCGTGTGTGCTATTGTTCGATAAAATGAAGTGATTTATAGTGTAAAATTCATGGAAAAACCGTAAACAGAATTTAGAAAGAAAACAAGAAAACAGCTGACAAATATATAGCACAAAGATGAATGCAGAAAAAATTATAGACAACAAATCCGCAATGAACGTATGTATTGGTTACTTGAAATTCAAACGAAATAAAAACAACACATTTGAAATATGTAAATAGAATAGCGATGGAGTTAAAAAAAAAATCCGGTTTATTCATTTTCTATCTGATTTTGCGTGTTCATTTTGAATTCCATGGCCTATTAGGCATTCCATTAGCTATTTACATGTGAATACTAGACAAAAACAAGTTGAAAAAAAATTAGTGATATCTTTCATTTCTCTCTTTCTCTCTTTCTCTCTCTCTCACTCTCTATTTGTTTCTCTTCGCGCATGGAAAAAAACTCAAGTTGATATCATACCATCAATTAATGCTTTCAAATACGTGTGATTTTTCAAATGTCACGTAATCTTTACACCTTACACTTCACATTAAACAAAAAATTCGATAAAATCATTATCGCAAAATATATTTTCGGAACAATATTCATACGTTTGAAAATTTCCGCAGGTGAATGAGTCCAAAGCCAAATTCGTCTCCAGTTGAAATATGTAGTCTCAAAATAGATATTCTCTTGGTTCTAATTCTATGATGCATTTGGTCCCCTTGTGTATATACATACAATTGAATATTCATTTGATCAAGGTTGATGAATTTCGATACATCAAGTGTTTTCTTGTGCGCCCGTTGTGAAATATATCAACAATTGACCTATTTCATGCACACATTTCCACAAATACATACACACTACGGTATCGATTTGTAGCGGTAGCAAAGTTCTCTGTTGCCTGTTTCATCCCAAACACACACCGGCTCGATTAAAATCATAAGTTTTATAAACTGATTATCGCGTGAAATTCGTCGAAATAATAAACTTTGACAAGAATCATAATTCCATCATCATCAATTTAATCAACAAAATTATAGGACAAGCATGCCAAATGACAACATTTGATTGGTTTATTGTCACAATAATGTAAACTAGGGTCCCCAAGTAGTCGATGAATCGGCCAATAATAAACACTTCTTTCTTTTTAATTTGATGGAATGGTTGAAAATTTGAATGGCACGTGTTATTGATTCCGTGAGTGAATTTTTTTGTTTTGAAAATAGCAGATTTTCATTGTATTATTTTTGCTCTGAGTTTGTTATTCAATTTCTCAAAATTTTTTAAAACCAACTTTATTAATTCCTCACTTGAATAACAAACTCAGAGAAAAAATAATACAATGAAAATCAACTATTTTCAAAACAAAAAATTCGAATAACTTTGAGAAACCCGGGACCCGGAAGAAGGTGTTCTCTAGCATGCTCAGTGATTGCGACATCGCTCTCAGTATCTCATAGGATAACTGAACGAGATAATTCAGCTGGCTGAGATGACGCAGCGACGCATCACCTGAGTCTGTGCGATACACATACACACAATGCGCCCAGCGGTATCCTTATACACTCAGTCCCATTTAGTGACGCGCGGCATCGAATTGTGTGTGTGTGTGTGTGTGTGTGTGTGTGTGTATCACAAAGACTCGGGCGATAGACTTGGGTGATGCGTCGCTGCGTCATCTCAGCCAGCTGAATTATCTCGTTCAGTTATCCTATGAGATGCTGAGAGCGATATCGCAAACACTGAGCATGCTTCAAACTCATGTTAAACTTGACATATCGTAAACCATCCAAAT
>NW_022601408.1:1977910-2000423 GCF_009176505.1 Sitodiplosis mosellana
TTAGTCAATTTGTTCAATTGTTACAATTTGGATGGTTTACGATATGTGAATTCTGAATGGCATTCTGCACATCTACTGTTCACGACCTTTCAAATGGTACTAAAATCAGTTGGGTATAAAGTGGTTAAAATGGTACCAAAACTTTTTGGGCTAGCGCATTATTATATAGATGTCAATCAGAGCACATGTGCAAGAGCACGCCTAAAACCGGTAATCATGCGATTTGATTGTACAAAAAAAAAAAACAAGAACGACAGTTCAATGTGAATTACCAGATGTGCTCCACACACACACACACACACTGAATGCTACAGTATTCCGTCTGTAAAACTTTGAAAGTTATTGTTTTTTTTAATTTGCCTCGAATTTATTTCAATTGGCGTGACTCACCCGGTCTTTTTCGGCGAATTTCTTTGGGTTGAATGAAATTTTTTCTGGTTTTAATTAAAATATTAATTAAGTCGTCATTCATTTTTGTGCGCAGCAGGAAAAAAGTGCTCGAAAAAATGTTACATAATTGATAACGCCGTTATAAAAACGTAAGAGGAACACGCGAATTTAATTAGAAGGGCAAAAATGCACCGGATTAACGTACGTGAGCGAAAGGAAGAGTGAAAAAAGGGGTTCATTGGCAGCAACACATTTCTGTACAAACATTATTGAAGTGCTCTTGAATAATGAAGGACAATTGGTAAAAATTGAGAGAATGAGAGAGTGAGAGAGAGAGAGAGAGAGAGAAAGAGACTGAAAGCGACGCTATACACTACTTCACGCATATAGAATGGTGATGTGCGAATTTTTCGGCTTGTACATGTGATGTACACCTTTAATCCGTCTACTCGCTTTTTTTTCCCACTCCCATGGCCCATAATGTACGGTGTGTGTCTGTTTGTGTGGTGGATGTGCTCAAATTCATGCTTTCAAATGAGAAAACAATGCCATGCTATTCACAGAAGAATGTTTTTTATTAAGCCAGAAGCAAATTGATGCAAGAACGTTGAGTGGAATTTAAAGGCTGACATGATTGCTGTTATTAGAAATATTCGGCATTGTTAGCTGGCGACTAGCCTTGCTTTTTATCAAATCATCAACTCAAACTGGAGTATTTGTTTTTCACCATTGTTGCAAATGCACAGACATACATTGGAAAGCCCCGCCAATATTTTCGGAATTCTTTGACGATATCGAAGCTATATTTTATCACAAATGACATTTTTACTTTATCGAAGCTAACCGTTTTTTGTCTCTCTCTCTCTCTCTCTCTCTCTCTCTCTCCTTCTCTCTCTTTCCTTCTCTCTCTTTCCTTCTCTCTCTTTCCTTCTCTCTCTTTCCTTCTCTCTCTTTCCTTCTCTCTCTCTCTGTGTGTGTGTCGCCAGCTGAAACACACACACAAATTCATTAGAAAAAGATTAATTTTAATGGAAATGTAATGAAGAAAGCAAATGCAGTCATCGACTGCATTCCGCATAGTAATCGTTAAAAAGTTTCTTTTTGGATTCTTTGGTCGAATCGAAAAAAAAATTTTGATGCTTTCCTTTCAACTATGTTTTACTAACGGTATATGTACGTTCCAGAGAACATCTGTAGAAAAGTTACCATACAAAAACATTATACACTCTTTGCAATTTGCAGCAAACTAATGTAATGTGACGCTTTGCTGTGCCTTGGATTCATCTCGTTCTTTCTGAAGCAGCAAGTCGACGACATCTTTTCTTCATCATAATTGTCATTAACATAATCATTATCATTAGGTAGTAACTGAACATCGATCCGTTCGTGCTGGTTCGCCGGTGCAGACACACGAATGAACGAAACACAAACATTGTCGATCTGCTTGAACGGCATCCCGAAGAAATTCATTGAAACATGCTGGCACTCGCAAAATATCTTGACACGAATCAGAATCAGAACCAGAACCAGCACCAGAACCGTAATGCCGAAAATTTCTAAGAACCACTGCACTGTCACGAGTCACAACGACTTGATGCAAACTATCATTCCATTAGTTATGTGAAAGTGAGCGAGCACACACACACATACACACACACAAAACTTATTCGACTAATTGCTAACGTGACAAATGGTATAGTTGAAAAGTTCCCGCGCGTTCTGACTAAATAATTGGTTGCTCAAAATGCGATTATGGGAAAATTTGTGGTTACCATATATTGAGATATGATGCGCTTAACGTTTGAGTTACAAACGTCTTTCACTCTCTCGCGCGACCAATCTTATGAAATGTGGAAAAAAGCAATGCAAAACCAAGAGAACGCCAAGGCGCAAAGAATGACACAGAAGAAGAAGAAGAAAAAAAACACGCAGAACAACGACAAGAGTTGAAAATGTGGCGAAAAGTGTAATTCGCATGGAGTTGAGAAAATTATGAAAATGTTTGTCGGAATGGCACATGTCGTTGTCGTCTTCGCTTCAGCGCGTATTATGTGATGATCAAGATTTGCTGACTGCTGCTGCCGCCGTCGAAATAATCCCATTTTCATCTAATGATGCAAAATGGGAGAAGCACATGCGATCACTCTTTGCGCTTACTTCGAATTTGGCAATTTAGCGATTAACACATATTGCGCAACACTTCAACGTCAATTTTCTCGTATTTCTCAAGTACCTTGAGCTCTTTTTCGATATGCCACATACTCAGTCAACTTGGGCTAGCCCAGCTTAGCGCGGCAAACATTCGACACAGCAGCCGCATATTCGCATTCTTCGACCTATTTAAATATTTTCTTGCTAAATGTTTATTGTAAAAGTTTTAAATATCGATTTGTAACTCCGGTTATTGGTCGAAGTTTTTCTCTCACTTCTCCTTTTTCTCAAACCGATTTCCATTGAAATGGCTCTTTATTGTTGGTTTCTCATTCTCCACCCCTCTATCTCTCTCTCTCTGTGTGTATGTGTGTCGGCATAATGGTCGAAGCTTGTTCGAGATACGGTTTTACATATTTCTTCAATGACATTTCGCTTGCACCAAACTTTATGTTCTTGTTCTGTGCTGTGTGTAAGTCTGTTTTGAAGTTTTCTTTTCCGTGTGCTGCTTTCTTTTTTTTTATTTGATTTTTTTTTTCTTGCTTCATTCACCGACAACAACATTAAAGAATCAAACAAAGAGCGCGTTCCAATGTTTGACTTTTGATTTTTCCTTCGATTCCACATGTAGAAATTCCTTCCTTTGGTGAAAATATGGTGGTCCTTTTTTATCGTTTCGACATCGACGTTTTTTCTTTCGTTCATTTATTATTATTCGGTCCATTGTATTGTTACGCTGGTCGCCCTTAATGTGTGTATTATTTTCTTCTTATGCACCATTAAAGTGAGACATTTTGGTGTGTCGCTAAGAAGCGTGTCATTTGGGGTCGAATTTAATATATTTCCAATGCAAAATATATGTATATATTACGATCTTTATTGTGATTGTTACAAAACTTTATTATTCAATTGATTATATGCGGCGCTACAAAGAAATCAACCAGAGGGTTCAGGCGATGAATTGTGGAGCTATTTAGTTGCTGTTGTTGTGTGCGAGTGTGCCTGCCGGTTTTTTTTTTTTTGCTACTCTCCATTCCCATCGGTTGGCCGATACGAGAACGCAGAATTTCGATTTGATTCTTTTAATTAAATGTGTAAATTCAGTAACTCCGAGATGGAATTACACGTGATGGAAGAAAAAGCTACCAAACCGCATTCAATCGCTGCCATTCACAATAAATTTTTAAAATGCGCGTTTTCATTTGCACGTTTATCTTACACAAAAAGCGGCAGTGTAAACCAAATGTACCCGTTCCAAATCTTATTCGTTCTCTTTTTTATCCGTGTGTACCTGATTCGCGTAACTTCAACAGTTTTCGAATGGATGCCGTGCATAGTTTGTTAATTTCATTCGCATGATCTTTTTCGTTGAGATTTTTGCGATGTTGTTTTGTAGCCCGTCTCCCTTTTTTTCTTTCCTTAACCAATCGGCGTTTTTTCCCTCTTTTTCCTCTTTTCTTTTTGAACATTTTTTTTTCCTGCCATGATTTGTTCGTTTTGGCACAAATTCTGTAATACTTCGTGCGATCCACCATGAATTTGATTTTAATGTTATTTCATTCGGGTGTATGGGATGCATCAAAGCAATGCCAATGCGAACGAAGGAGAGAACATTCGATCACGTCGCAAACTTCGTGCTTCAACCACCCTTCATACATACACTTCGTATATTTGACTATAGCTTTCGCTGCATTGCAAAACTGCAACCATAAAAATATTAAAATCAATTTAAATGGCATTTTTGCTGCCGTGGTTGTATTCTTCGTTTGATGCCATTGCTGTGCCACACCGTTGCAAACATACGGATAATAATACAAATCCCCCGAAACCCCGAAACTGAAACCCAATGAAACTATTTTCGGAAATAAACGAGAAAGAGTGAGAAGAAGAAAAAAAAAAAAGCAAAAAGAGCGAAGAGATAGGGAGGAGGGAGAGAAAGAGCAAAATCAAATAAATTCAATTGAATTTCAAAGTCTGGCGAACCGAATTCATCGAATTTTAAATTTTCTATTGAATATACGTTGCAAGTTTATTCAAGGCAAGGAACACATTCAGGCCCATCGCAGTTCGGGAAGCATATTTGTGGGAACATCATCGCACACATTTGGTACACTACTTTTCGACAACATTTTTTTATTAGTTTTTTGTTTAGCATTGACACGAATGATTTCGTTCGTAGTATCGTGTAACTGGGAGATTGGTTGCACATTTGTTCATTTAGCATCGCATAAAGGCCTTGGCTCCGATCTGATAGAAAGTGAGTTCAGTGTATGTAAGTGTTCTGATACTATCTTAATTGCACAAATGACATTTGTCGTACGTCGAAAATGTCGCACATGAAATTTTGTCATGGCAACCATATGGAAAGTGGAATCTTTCTCTGTGGAATAAAAAATTGATTAGATCCAACATAGTTGAATATCATGTCCAACCACTTCTCTATGTCATAAAATAATATGTTGCTTGTCGACCGTTTGAGGTGAAATTTAATTTGTCTACAACACCAATAGAAATGCTTTGGTATGCTATTGTTTCAATGTTCACGAATCGATTGGGCACTCGACTAAAATGTAAACTATTTAATTGTTTCGAGATTGTTAACAGTTATGGGCGAAATGGTTTGTCCATGCGAAACATGGAACAACATTTTAATCGGCTTGTTGTGATCACATATTCGGCATCACATCAAATAAATTATTTAGAAATATTACATTACCGCCGCTATGTTACGTATGAATGCACACAACAAAGCAAACATTAGCGCATATCATCAAAGATAATGCTGCTGCTGCTGCTGCCGAGAAATGCAGTCAAGCTAAGCTATTGTGTCAATATTCAATGTAAATTTATGTAATCAAATTCAATAGACGGACAGATACAGATTACATGCAAATGCCTTATATTTATATTTCATTAATATTAAAAGTAAAACAATGATTTTCGATGTGAAGTAAATGCGACGGCGGTCGATTCCTGGCGAATTATCTCATCGTAAAATCGATCGATGGCAAATGTGAACGATTATTAGTGGAGGAAGAGATGCAGAGAGCAAGAGCACAAGACAAGAACAGAAGACGCTGTGAGCATTACAATTCATCAGCATACTGAATGCGAGTTAATTGTAAACTAAGCGCATTCAAACGACAATCTCATCTATGCACATCTTTTGATTGCTACGGTACTATTGCGACAGCAGCAACGGTGACAAGGAGACAGACGAATTTAAGGGAGTTAAAGAGAGAGAGAGAGAGCATTGGCATGCATTTGTTATGGTGTTTGTGATTTGTAATCAAACATAAATGTGATTATTATTAAATATTCCGCACACAATGAATAACGAAATTTGTACGGATTTAAAGCCGCATCACATTCATCCATCATTATAAATACTCAATAAAGTCATCAGATGATCTATTTTAGTGGTATGCACACAACACAGATACACAGTGCACACGAGCGAACCATATCTCCAACAAAGCAACTCTAATGCAGCAAGAAACAGGGTAGAGCAAGCGTTCGTCATAGAATAGCTTAGCATGCACTCCATTTAATACTCGGTATTATATACCGGTATATCGCACACGCAGAGCTGACGCACGCACCTCTCTCGCGCGCAAACGCTTCGAGTTGTGAGTGTATGCCATGTGGTTCTGTGTCTGAATTGGTTGCGATCGTTGTGTATGTAAATGTGTGCGTGCGAGAGAAGTGCTTGCGGCAGCTCTGCGTGTGCGATATACCGGTATATAATACCGAGTATTAAATATAGCGTCTGCTAAGCTATACTCTCACGGACGCTTGGGGTAGAGTAGATGAGAACAATGTCCGTTTTCAACAAGTCTTCAATTCCAATTCGGTCGGCATTTCAATACGAGTACGGCATGGATCGAATTGAATGCACCTGAACAATTGCGCAATTGTACAATTACAATAATATGTAGCTCAGATTTATTCTAGATGTTCCAAGTGTTTTCGGTCATTTTGAATCAGTTCAAGTGTCAGTGCATTGACAGAAGAAAAATAAATCCATTTCAATTCAAAGTTTGAGCTTCTCTTGGTACGCATACAGACATTCAATGCAACCAAAATGGATTAGTCATGTTGTGGAATGTTTTACCAATGCAAATCAAATCCATTATCATGAGATTATGTTGAACATTTTTCAATTGAGAAATTAAAAAAAAAACGTCATATTTCACATCGTATCATGCATGGCATTTCGATGGTGTTGTTCAGTGGCCAAAGCATTCCGATTTAGATGCGTGGTTTCATGCAATGCAATGCATCGATTCGGTTACGTAATAATTTAAATTGAAATTTACTATAAATGTAATTATACGACACATTATCAATGCCTCAATTCATGTGTTTAGTTGGTAAATATTTTTTGTGCATTAAAACACCATCGCCCCAAATACGCCGCATAGTTGAAGCATTAAATCAGTTCTCTGTCACATCTTATTGCCACCAATACACACCGTACGCTACTTCATTATCATTGGTTGGGATGCATCAACTCATACACAATACCCCCCCCCCCCCCTCACGCTCCTTACTCTGTCGTTTCTGGAATGTAATTTCCATGAAATTATTATCGATGGACAACGATGAGAATGGCTAGATACATTTTCGTGTGACCACTCGTCTCTGCTCAACCGTTTGTCAAATTGAAGTGTACGGAATGTTCAGTCCGTCTATTTGAATAAAATGATATTAACATTAAAATTATTTAAATCATTTGAAATTCAATGTGGATACGCTATTTGCTCAAATGAATATATGGTGTGCTGTCCGCAACTTTGATATGTGTGTGCATGCACTTTGTTCGTATGAATCATATCCATTCCGGACAGTTTTGTTTGCCGAAAACATCGAAGTTTACATACAGTTGGTACGATGGATCACATTCATGAAAGCATTCACAGCCGACGGCTTGTGTTCCAACAATCCAACTAAATAATTCCACATGCATTTTCAAAAATGCAATATATTAATTAGGCATTTTGATACACAGTCAAAATATAGTCAAATTGTCGTTGCTGGTGTATCATCCAATATGTCCAATTATCGCATTTGACTTTTTATTTTGAAGTAAATTTTGTGATCGATGTAATACAGCCATTCAATCCAACAGCTGTTGTCACACGTAACTAATAACATGATTCATGATTTGGTTGATCAGAATTTTTTTTTTTTTTTTTTTTTTTGGTGTTTGAGCACCTAATACATGCCAGTTGAAATTGATTAGTATTTTTGTGTGGCTTTCTAAAAAGAAAATTTCAGTTCACAATAAAGAGCTTTCGTTCAGCACACAATTTACTCTTGGCATATAAACCGTTGAAAGCGACACACCCTCATGCATTATGCTCGCGTGTAAGTTGCACTAGTTTCACAACTTGCTTTTTCCCGGCTTAATTGCCTAAATCTATATTTTTAATGGTCATTTAAATCTTTCACTAATTTGCGGTTATAAAATCACAAAATAAAAAAAGAACTGTAACCTTTGCGCATTTACATTAGCACAAGAAATTTATGACGATATTTAATTTTCAAAAATAATATTAAGCTCAATTCAAATTTTTCGTTCATATAATTCGGTGCTCCATCTCTCTGTTTTAATTAGAAAATGAAGAAATTTTAATTGCCATCCATAAAAAACGTTAACGCTTTTGTAAGCAGAACAATCCTTCCCCTTTCCAATGGATATATTATTTGTTATTTTGATTTTCTTTTATATGTCGATCGAAAAAGCAAAGTGTTATTTTTCTTTCCACCACTATATGATTTCTTCTGTGTTCACAAGTGAGAAACAGCTCAGCTGAAACAACACACGCTACGCTACGATGAAAATAATAATATTAAGGAAAAAAAAATAATCGCATTCAATAGGAAAGCGCGTGTCAAACGTACCGTTCTAACGAGGTCTTTCAGTTGGTTTAGTTGCGTGACATGTTCATTTAGAACAATCGTCGAAGTTGGTTCATTTCATTTTTTTTTTTTATCGAATTCCAATTCCACCACCGTACATGCATATTCATGACAGATCGGGTGTGCCCCAACACTTTTTTCAATTCACTTAACCCACATCCATTCTATATAGTTGAACTCATTCATAGCCCTCGAAAATCACACTAGAAATTCCGTGATTCACTGAGCGCAAATATTCGCGAAACTGTTTTCACGCACGTATTCTTGCACACACTCAAGTAGCAACAAACACTCTTGAGTGTGTTGTTTTTAAATTTGTTGACGCTTGATTTCGCTTAAAAGTATGCGTTGATTTATTGACTGAAATGCATGGTGTGGCAATTAAAATGGCACGCTTCTTCCATCTTCACAGCTTACGTTATCTGCCATAAGATTGTAAAGATAAACGTTTTCTGTAGTTGGTGTCATCGCAGATAGTGGAAGATATGATTGATAACACAAAAACTTAAATGCGATATCATAATTCATGACGATTGTAATCAATCAAATGCACACCGTCTTCAGATTAGTGTTTACGTGAACACATTTTTTACCCGCATCTATGACATCAAGCTCAATCTCACTTGCGATTATACTGACGCACCGATATGATCTAAACAATTGATTGCAAATTGATTTCGAACGTTTTTTTTTTCTCTTTCCTTTCGATTTTTGGCGGAAGTAGATGACACAAACATTTTTTTTTTTTGGATCTATAAATCTTTCCAAAGCAATCGATAGTCATAAATAAAATTATTAATTTTTGTCATAAATGACATTTTTACTCAATAAGTTTAATTGTTCGAATTTGAAGAGTATTGACGTACAATCGAAAAATGTCCGGTTTCTATAGAAAATATTTCAACGAATGTTGACGCAATAAACATGAACAGGTTTTATAAAACCATAAATTTAACAGAGTGACTGAACTCTAAACGTTCATTTCTGCGCAGCTGGAAGGTTTCAAGCTCTCATCACTATCGACTCATGCTACTGGCGAGCACTTTATTGTCATTCGCATGTAGATGAAATTACACATGTCTGCAATATACATACTTGAATCGTTTCATTGTCGATGGCTTTGACTCGAGTGTGGTTATAAAAATAGCCTGGCAACGAAATATTGGGTTTGCCAAAAGCATTTGCAATAAAACTTAAAATTTCATTTGAATAAACTAAATCGGTATTCCATTAAATGCGTCACATAATGCTATAGTCATTTCGAAGAATTTCGTATATTGATTGTGCTGCAAAAGTGATTAACATTGAAATTTTCTCGTTCAAGATGGAGAAAATTTAGCAGCGTGCACATGAATACGCCATAATGAAAGGAAAAGGAAACTAATGGAAATGCAATATATAAATTCGAATGCATTATTGGAATAAAATCTCAACGGGCTCTCCACAGGAAAGAGAGAAACTGTTCGAAAATCGGAGCAATGCTCCAGCAAAAGCAAAACTACAAATGAACAATGC
Organism: Sitodiplosis mosellana; assembly: GCF_009176505.1. Lineage (NCBI taxonomy): Eukaryota > Metazoa > Arthropoda > Insecta > Diptera > Cecidomyiidae > Sitodiplosis > Sitodiplosis mosellana. The sequence continues at coordinate 1,987,892 of NW_022601408.1, forward strand.
TGATCAAAAGGCTTCAATCACTTTGATTCGACTTTTGTTGGATGATGGTGGTATGCTGTCGTTGTACCGTTGCGATTATGTTGCAACTCGTGGCTGCCGTCAAAGCATATTCCACTACCAATATTGAAATTTCTCTGGAGCTTTTTCAAACATTTCATATGATTCTTCGTTTTAGTCTTGTGTTAGCATGGGTAAGTGCGAGCGAGCACCCTCACTGCACTGTCGTTCTATGAGTGGTTGCTTCTCTGCACTTTCATGAGAAGATGTTTAATTTATTGCTGGCGAAAGATTTTTCATTCAATTCGTGCAAACGGAGCTTGCTGCACATCTACATTGTACATTGTATATGTGAGGGGGCCAAAATGCATACACACATATGCATTCGTTGGCCTCAAATGCAAACGGCGTTCCTTATATTTACATCGATATAATGAAATGGATATGAAGCACGTACGTAAACGGCACGACCAAATCGATAAGCGAAATCGAACCGAAAACCCATTTCCAATCTCTCTTCCTCTCTCTGCTCCTTTTCTTCTTTCCTTCACAGTAGGTCTCGCTCTGGTCCTGGTTCTCGTTCTTCCAAACAATTTCAGTAAAACCATTTATTGGCAGAGAGTTATTCAATTTTTGACTGTTGCAACAATCTTATTCCATTTGTATATGAATATCGTTTCTCTCGTTTGTGCTCCCACTTTTTTGCTTATGGTTTTTTGGGATATTATATTCACTTCATCGTTTTCTTAACTTGTGCATTGTGATTCGCTTTGGCTTGTGCTACTGCAGCTTATCGCCAACACACATGCGAATTAGAACTTTGCATACAAATTAGTTTAGAATAGAAATTACTTTCGAAATAATATTGCTATCGCTGATATTTCAACGATAGCTTTGGGTATATAGAAAACTGCATCCTATACTCCAACGATCCTCCACATTTAACGCTAATGACACTTCTTCAATCGCTAAATTGAATGTGAAATCGAAAAATGGAAGGGGTCAGAAGAGCGAAGGAAAAATGGAGAAAAAAATGTTATACTTTTCATTTGGCACGTTCGTTGAGTGGGATTGTTCCATTTTTCTTCGTCATCTTCGCAAGAGAAAAGGAACAAATAAACTAAAATAAAGAGGCAAAGGTTTGATTGAAGTTGGATTCATACAAGTGCATTTAATTGACGTTCTTTTGGGCATACGACATGTGTTTCCTACGATTATTGTTCTGTTTGTGATTGAGGAGTTGAAAATATTTTTAGACTTATGCAAAGACTATTAACGGTTACGAAAGCACAGAAAACAACAACCACAACTCTCTCTCTCTCTCTCTCTCTCTCTCTCTCTCTCTCTCTCTCCCTCTCTCTCTTTCTCTCTCTCTGTATGTGTGTCCCTCTGTCTCTTGCTCCTCTTCCGTTGGTGACAAATACAAATCTGAACTTTTGCTCAGCATAATATCGAATCACAACCTACACAGCGTACAATGGCATTAAATGATTTTTATGACGCAATTGCCGAGAAAATTTCAATTTCTTCCCTTCGCATCATTTTTAATTCAAGCCCGGCAATAACATTATTTGAAAATACAGTGCTTCTGGAACGAGCATTCATTTCGTGTGTTTTTTTTTTATTCTGCATCCTTGCGTCTTCCTCCTTTTTCATTTCATTGCACAGCATTTTTCGTTCCCAAATTAAATTTCCTTTCTTTATGGATCGTGTTTTTCGTATCTTGTTTTTGTGTTCATCAAATCTCATTCATATGAAATTGAATCGCAAGCAATGAGCAAGTGAACTCACACAAGCATCGTTTAATTATTAACTAAAATCCATTTTCATGTTTACGTCTTCACCCACTGAACACAAAAACAATCATACTCAACTTTCATACTCAAATACACAATTCGTAAGCGTTCGTTTAAAGTTGTTATTCGTGTGAACTGTATAAAGTCATCGATGATTTCGTGTGCTATCAAATTTATTGTCAATTTATTTGTAAGATTTTTTTCTCTTTTTTTTTTTGATTTCTTATACAGAAAAAATCAATGAACACCGGCCAAAACATGCAAACGACAACAGATAACACCAATGATGAAGACAACACATCCCATGGTGGTTGGAAAAATCCAATCGAGTTCTTATTTGCCTGCATAAGCTATGCAATCGGACTGGGGAATGTCTGGCGTTTTCCCTACTTGGCGTATCGAAACGGGGGAGGTGAGTTGAACACACATACACACACTTATCACACAACTACATATATATATATATATATATCGAATGAAGAGAGACGTTCACATAAAAAATAAATTGCGGCCGCAACAAAGACAACGCGACACTGGCACTGTGTAACGGTCACATGTAAAATGTATCAGTTCGATTATCTCGGAATTATAGTCGAACGTAAAATTGAGCGAAACGAAGAAAAAGACAACAACAACAAAAAATGCGAAGAAGCAACGAAGAAAATTTAAATATTTATTGTGATTGCAGTGTTGAGCAGTTTTAACTCGTGTTTTTTTTTTTTTTTTTGGCTATCACAGCAATTGTAAACATCACAAACACTAAAAGTGCTGGTGTGTGTGTTTATTGACGAAGCGGCATTCTTGGCGCATTCCTCTTCCTTCTATACTTCTCCATCGTCTTGAATGCCATAAACTGGTTCATACGGTTTATTTGTTAGATTTAACATAAAACAAAGGATGCCCGCTTTTATATGCGGATTGTTCATTTCAAGTAAAGCGCGTTGTTAACATTTACTTCGATCCATTTTTTTATAATCAAACAAATGAAATGACACGATGTGATTACCTCCCGATTTTTCCCCTACGATTTTTTGTCTCTCTTTTATGCTATAATTTAAAGATGTAGCACTTTAGAAAAATATAATTTAATTTTTACGATTGGTCTCGCCTTGGCCATTAAACTGCTCTTTCACACTCTGGCCATGCTTTCGATTTGCCGTGTAAACACCGTGTTTCACTGTGTTTATCTGGTGAAACGAATGAAGAAAACAAAAAACCAAAAAAGGCGAATCAAGAGGAATAAAAGAAGAAAGCACGGAAAGATCTGGTGCAATTTTCGTTTGTCAAGACAATGATCTCTTATTCTCCCTCTTCTGCTCTCCTACTTCTCAGCGGCAGACTGACTTTTTAATAGCTTTGCTGACATTATCCAGGTTATACATAAGACCCAACTATTTATGGTGAATGTACATTTGCATACAACAATGATCGCGTGTTTCGGTTGAAAGCATTCGCTTGCGCCCCTCCAACGCTATCATCATAATTTCGTTTTGAATACACAGTGTATGGTATATAAATGTATATTAAAAAAAAGAGAAGAAACTAGCACTGGATACCGTATAAAGCTCTGTAATCAAAGGTCATAATTTTATGAAGTGCTTAAAACAGTAAGAGAGATAAGACACAATGATACATGCTGTCGTTGTACACGTTCCGTGCGCGCACGCCGCTCTTTTGCAATCCTCCGTGTTTCCGTCCATTGTTTTGTTGCTTTTGCTGATGATATGGTTGCTTTCATCTTAAGGTGTAATGCTAATGGAATATAACCCTGAATACACAGCAGTCAGGTGAACATCCACCAAATAACAATCAACGAAAACACTGAAACTCATAATTTTTCATCTGACCTAATATCTACATTGATGATGTTTTATATGTGTCGTCTTTTTTTCTTGTTCTTTTTCCTCACGGTCGGTCGGTTGGTGTGTGTATGTGTACGCACGAGCAGGAGCATTTTTGGTGCCATATATCTTGATGGTGTTTGTAATTGGTATACCGATATTTTTCTCGGAATTATTTGTGGGTCAGTACAGTGGATTAGGTCCAAATCAAGCATATGAATATTTAGCACCCTTCTTCCACGGTAAGTACAACTAAATGTAACTAGTTAATAGTGAAATAAAGCAAGATGCTAATGCTGAGTCTATGTATATAATGCACAGCAAACACAAAAACAAAAAGATAAATTACACAAAACTTTACACCTTGAGTGGCAGGTTATTCTTCGGATAGAAACAACCATTACACAAAAAACCATCAAAAAAGCAATATACTGACTTCCGTGCGGTTGTTTATTCCAGCAGTTATCCGCTCAGTGGGCTGTTCCTCCAAAAATTATTTGACCAACGAGAAAATGGCAAACAAACCATTTATTATTTGGTTGGAGTGGAAAAAGCGAAAAAACGACATCACTTCGTGTTTCAATCCTTTTTTTTACATTACTCGAAAATATTAACAAATTTATTCGATTTTTTTTTTCCTTATTATTTCTGATTTGGAACGCGACTTGTTGGCTTAAGATTTTGTAGAAAAATATTTCGATTTAATCATTTTCTTCGCGAATTGAATTTTTACTTAATACATGTAAATTGTTAGGAAACTGAGATTACTTAAAGCCGTGCGAATTTTCGAAGAAAGAGACCTCCATTTTCCTAGCATATTGCTTGCGTATCCTTGTTTTTGCTCAAGTTCTTGTTGACTTTGTGTGCAATGAAAACAATATGTACATGGCGTCTACGCAATGAGCATCGAAACGCTGATGAAATGCGCGGTATGTCGGAAGTGCTTGATTCGGGGCGCACAAAACCAACAGAAGAAATATGATAGCAAAAAGTACATGTACAAAAATAACTAACAAACAACAAGCAACGCGATCTACTATTTTAATGTGCCCACCAAAGTCGGCAACAGCAGTCAACTAAATAAGAATGAGAATGAGAATGCAAAAGCCAATAACGTATAACATCATAAGGATAAGACACGCAAAGACAATAATAATAAATATCAATTTTCTGTGTGTATTTCAGGTTTGGGATATTGTACATTGGTTGTCATTACATTTGTCACCATTTACTACATGGTTATTATATCTTGGATTGTATTTTACTTTGTTGCGTCATTTTCACCAAAACTCGGCTGGGGCTACTGTGATCACGAATACAATTCCAATGGTAAGTGTGACTGAAACCATTTCTCATTTTCTTCATTTGTTCAATATCCGATTTTCTTTTGACGCCATTTCATTACTAGTCATTCTTTACTGACCGACACCTAAACGTGTAAGGCTGTGCGGCGTGGCGTGTATACAAAATATCAAACACGGCCGCTGTTTGCGCATCCGGTCGTTTTACCGGACTACAAGTGAACATTACATGTAATGCACCTCGTGGTGTTGCCTTCAACCAAATCCGTGCTCATTAATACCGGTTTAATTGATAATTTATACGTTTCGAAGAAATAAAATGCGTGTCAAAGAGCATATTTTGGCCTTTCATCCCTATCGCATCATGTTCACTGCGCTAACATTCATTTGGTTGCAACAGCAAAACGGTCAACGACAACGGAAATATCCACCTCGAAATGTGCAACCCAAATAGGATGAATGGACCAACTTGATTGATTTTCTCAAACTTCATCCCTTTTACGTTTCTCTTGATCTGTCAATGAGTTCAATCAGTATCATTGATTTTCAATCAGTTTTATTTTTGCCATTTTCCACCCCTTTTTGCCTGCAAATACCATCGAACAGCATTTCTCGAACAATTGAATCAATTTCAATGTTGTTTTTTTTTCAGATTGCTACAGCAGCTTAGAAGATAACAATTGTTCAAAGAACGGTACCGAACATGACATGATATATTATAACAAAACGTGTACGAGCATCGCATCGATTTGCGGAAATAATTCCTATCAGGGAATAAATGCATCCTACTGTCTTAATACAGCAACTAATCAACCGGTACCGATACTAAATGTGATCAACAGAACGCTGGCATCCGAAGAGTACTATTAGTGAGTATAAAAGTTGAAGCTTTTATTCGTATTCTCTATCATCGATAAATATAATATGTTTGTGTATTTGCGCAAGCATTTACATGTTCGAGATTCGTTTATTGCCATTCCCTCGCCTCATATAGCTTCAAAAGATTTAATGCTAAAAACTTTTAATAAGTTTCAAATGAGTGTGATTTTTCGTTAAGTGTTTGGGTTTGCTTTAATCTTGTCGAATTTCGTAGCGAAACAGACAGTCAGACAGAGGCGGAGAGAGACACAAAGAGAGCGAGAGAGTGCGAGTAGAAGTAAGAGATATAAATCCACTCGAACAAAACTCGATGACATAAAATCACTAGTGCATTTTCAGTGTAAACATACAGCTTATCCATAATACATATGGCATTTTCATCACTTATAATAACAATTTCGGGTAGATAGTCCGTTTGAAAAATTATTTATAGCATGTACATTTCGGTCGACACATCGAAAATTACAGCGAAAATCAGTTCCAATTCAGTTTCATTTTCTCCAGTGTATTTCAGCGTTGGGATTGTTTACGATGCTTTTTTCTGGATGTGCATGTGCATGTGTTTTTGTGTTTATCTTGTCTTCGTCGCTTTTTCTGACTTTATTAGATTGATTCGATTGTCGATTGTCAATTGTCGATTGTCGATTGCGACTCGGGATTTCTCAGTCATATATATACATACAAATATGTATTGTATATACACACGGTAGCAACATAAATGGCAAAATTTAATGCTTTGTCTCACTTGTTCTGTTCACACTGCTTCGAATTCAGTTCAGTCAATATTTCGATCCAACTGCAGCCACTGCATTTCAATCCAATTGTCGAAACGAATGAAATGAACACCGAACACTGAACAGAGTGTGCATAATGCCGGATTGCGGATATAATAAACTTTTATGTTTATTGTATTCTTTTCAATTCATTTTCGAGATTTTATTTAAAAGCTAAGCTTCAAGCGACAATGACGACCATGTAAAATGAGACGGTATTGCGGTAGAGCAACGGAGATTAGGAAATGAGGAAAAAGTGAACGGAAATTCTTTGTGGAACGATCGAGTGGATTCGACCGTAACACAAAAGCACACAGAGAGTCAGAGAGAGAGAGAGATAGAGAGAGAGAGAGAGAGAGAGAAGGGAGCTATTGAGAAAGAGAACGAACGAGGACAAAAAGCAACGAAATCACGTTTTCAGAATCTCTAATGATGCAAATCAACTGCAATATTTGTTTTACTCAACGATATTCGCCAAATCGTCTGATAGTATAACTGTGCATTAAGACGACAGATCGGGTGTTCAGTGTTTGTGCGCGCGCGTGTCTTTGTTGCCAAAGAAATGGCATGAAAGAAGGGTATGCAGTGTTTCTGATTTGGAGCCGGGCGACTGAATATTTTATCAGTCATTATACACATTTATAGTTGAATTAGAAAACTATGGAATCATTGACGTTGTCTACAAACGATTATACTTTGCACAGCCGCCTATTACAAACCGAAACGAAAACAATGCATTACTGAATGGATGCTAGAGTCTTGTTTGTTTTATTTGATTTCATGTGTGTGTATCCGGTGTCTCTTCTCCTCTCTATGTACTTAATCTGATCGTTGTCTGTTCGTTTCAATGCCCCATTAGTTTAGTTTGCATATTGGATCTGAATAAGCGCCTGGTTTTGCCATGCTCGATGGCTTGAACAACGAGCGAGAGAGAAGCTTAAGTTTCATGAAGAGGTCAAATTCATATGCATATTTGGTGAAATTGTTTTTGTCATGGAAATTTTATCACATTTCCCTTGTCTCATTTCATGCGCTCTTTTATCATCCACTATTCCAAGCACTATATAGATACGCAAGCAGTTGCCGCTTCGTCCTCAGTGCCAACCAGCTCTTGTCACACACACACATGCACTCTCTCTCTCTCTCTCTCTCTCTCTCTCTCTTTCTCTCAGAACATGCATGCAAATATTGCAGAAGCGCATAGAATGCGTTTGCACCCATGAAAATTGGGCATTTTAGAAACAACAATTTCTAGTGTCCATTTTTCTTCATTATCAAAATAAAAGAATTTGGCTATAGTCTAGCTGCTTTAATACTATTTTATGTGTAATTTTGATTTTATACACAGTGTGTATTACACAAACATGGAAATTTGTTGCTTATTACATCCATTTCATTTCATCGAAATGTAAACGATTCTAGGGTTGTTACGGACAAAAAGATATGGGTGCATTGTGCACAGCTTTAATAGCTTCTAAAATTGTTACTTTTATTTTAATATCAACACGAATTTGTTTGATGAAATATTTTGACGTGTACGTAGATATCGGCCATATGTTCAAAAGGCTATATGAACAGTTTATTTCTTTTATTTTTTCCTTTTCATTCTTTAATTGTAAAAAGATGGCTTTGGAGTTTTTATTCCCCAATTCATATTCATTCAAGAACGTTTTCCGAGGTGGATGAAAAATGAGCTTCAACATGCGTATGCATAAGAGATGTGCTGAATATACATAAAAACATAAAATTTGATTTGTTGACATTTTTCCTGAAAATTTTATTGCTTGCCGTATACAGAAGAGCGTATGGATGTAGCGTTTGCGAGAGAAAACACACCATAATGTCTGCTCGTAACAGATTGCGAGTAGAAATAATTTGAGCTAATATCTTAGGAGTATTCTTAATAAGATAGATATTATGCTTGTTTGTTTCTCGTTTCGGTTAAATAAATAACCCATCTTCATGAAGACGAACGAAACAAATCGCAGTGCAAACATTTCTCTACATGACGACGACGACGACGACGACGACGACTGTGTATGCGATGCTCGCGTTCACATATTGTGTGCATATATGCACAAAAATTTAACGATGAAAACCGATTGTGAACAACCGAATGAAAGTGAGCATAATTTCAAGGTGGAAGAACTAATGTGTGGAACATATACAGATGATGAAAACAACAACAAAAAAAGAACTGTGTGTTTTCAACAGTGAGCTAGTAGTGAGAGAGAGAGAGAGAGAGAGAGAGAGAGAGAGAGAGAGAGAGAGAGAGAAAGACTAGCAGTGAGAAATGCGAGAGTCGTTCTGACAGAGAATAAGAAATTGGCAAGAGCTTGATTCAGTGTGCAGATGGAATTCGCATTATACACGTGAATGCAAGCACGCAAATATCACAATCACAGTGCACATGAGCCATATATACAATCAACCCAACAACATTCACCATATGTCTTTAGGCTGATTTATTATATTTAATATAGCTCCATCCAACTCTTCTTCTGCCAGTACCATCGCTCTTTTTGTATGCACATTTCAGGTCGGTCGAACATTTATGTTGTTGAACACAAAAACGACCGAACGGTGAAAAGGAGAAAAAAAAATATTTTCAAAGGAAAATATTACAAAAACGTGGTCTGTTTTATGATAAGGATTAGAAAGATAGAAAATGAAATAAAAAAAAATGTTAGAAACTCCTTCTCTCTCTAACTCACTCACTCACTCATTTACGTATTAAAATTTATACACAGAAAATACAAATAAAAGCATTTTCGATGTGTTGTCGTGCACAATGGGGGGGGGGACGTTCAATTTAAAGGCGCAAGAGATAGATTAAAGAAATGGAAAAAGAAACCCGACTTCTTTTCCCATTCAATGCCATGGAATCATATGAATGTGTGCGGCTGATTCACGAAAATGCTGTTTGTAAAATAGATGTGCTTAGGAATATAAGGGAGGAGTGGGGTAGCGGCAGAGTCGGGGGTGGCGTCCGTCGAAAGGTATCAGTCGTCTAAAATGCGTGCACATGAAATATAATACAAAAGAGTAGTATCAAATGAAAAGTCACGCGTTTTCGTATTTTCTTCATGCCACAACAATTTCATGTATATACATATTTATATTTAATGCCATCGGCTAATGTTATGTTACCAGTTTAACCTTGCTAACGTAATATTTTCAATGAAAGAAAGACATATAAAATGACACACAGACACCCACAACAAGTGGAGCTCATCGTAACAACTTGTCCTTTGACTTGTTTTTCTCAATGTGTGTGTGGGTATGTTTTATTGAAATTTTCTTTTCAACACCATTATCGTTTCGTCTCTTTACAGCGAAAATGTTTTGGGAATTGGAGATGCAAGCTTTTCTGATTTCGGCTATCCACGATGGCAATTGGTGATATGCTTGGCATTTGGATGGCTTATTGCATTTCTGTGCCTATCCAAGGGTATTAAAAGCGCCGGTAAGACTGTGTTCTTCATGGTGATCTTCCCATATGTCATCCTAACCGCCTTACTGGTGAGTCAAAATTAAACTAATCAATATTTTATCGATTAAAATTTGATCGACAATTTGTGATTACTCTATTGCTTTTGAACATATAAAATATTCTACATATTAGATTCGAAGTATGACTTTGGAGGGCGCCATGGATGGAGTCATGTTTTATATAAGGCCCAAATGGTCGAAGATCTTAGAGGCTCGTGTGTGGGGTGATGCAGCATCACAAATATTCTATTCATTTGGTCTCGGATGTAATTCATTGGTCACATTCGCTTCATACAGTAGTGTACGTATAATTTGTAACCAATAGATTCGAATATATGTAACCGTTTCTATGAACGCGTTATGCATAACCTAGTTTGATTTGAGTGCCATATTTCTCTAACTTAAGATTAATGATAAATAATATTTCTTCCTAGTTTAAGAATAATCTTCACACCGACACCATAGTTGTGTCGTTTATGAATGTATTTACGGCTATATTTTGTGGATTCGCTGTGTTTTCCATGCTTGGATTCATGGCCAATAGTCTCGGTATTGGCGTCGATAGCGTTGTACAAGATGGTCCAGGTTTAGCGTTCATCGGTATGATTCATATAAGATTTGATTTCTCTTTGTGTTTGTGTGCGTGTGCGTATTTTATGCACTAAAATATATTTATATATTTCATACAATTGTAGCATATCCGGAAGCCATCCTACAAATGCCACTGAAACATTTATGGGCCGTTTTATTCTTTTTCATGATGTTCGTGCTTGGAATGGGTTCACAGTTTGGTGGTATTGAAGCATTGTGTTTGGCAATCACGGAAAAATGGCCACATCTGGTCGATCATCATTGGAGAGTTACAGCTGGTGTTTGTATTGCATGCTTTCTAGCTGGCATTCCAATGCTTTGTAATGGAGGCATATATATATTTACATTATTAGAATGGCATACAGCATCGTGGGCAATCCTTTTGCTTGGCATTGCCGAGGTGAGTTAAATCCATTTTCCATATTTGATTTATTCAAAAATATTTATTCGAAAAATACCTTAATTTCTTGACGCAAAGCGATTTTATCGATCCTATAAATTTGGTATTGTTTGCATGATGGCAATAAAGGCATGTTCCGATTTCGTTGTATCAGTTGTTAATTGACAATTTGCACACACATGCACACATACACAATTGCAATACGATTCGCATATATGCAGTAGTAATGCGCAATACCATATTCCATGGTCTTATTTTCACATTGTTCACCCCATTCGCTTTGAATCGCTCTCTCTCGCTCAGTCACTCACTATGTGTTTCTCCAATTGCTAGTTTTTTTTTATTCGTTTTTATTTTGTATTTGTTTACCTTGCCCATTGTACAGGTTGTCGTACTCTCTTGGGTATACGGAATTGATCGTACATTTGATAACTTATCACAAATGAATGTGCGATTAACCGGCTTTGTTCGAGCTTACTGGTGGTGTGCATTGATGTTTGTGACGCCGATCGCCTCATTCGTAAGTATAATAATATCTCGAACCTTCCTACAACAAAACCACAAATGATAAAATTCAGAACAGTAATACAATGGGTTTCATCTTGTTTACATGAATTCTAATTGCTGATGCGTTTCAAGCCATTGTTCTCTGGTAGTATAATTTTACTGAAGAGAGAAATATAAAATGGTATATATTCTTTTAATTTCGACGAATACACTCTCGGCAGTTGAATGCAATCCAATTACATGAAGACATGTGTATAGTTAACAATCGACTTTATTACTTGGGCTATTGTCGTAACATGAGCGCATTTGGCTCAGTTGAGTCAATGGCCACCGTCTCCAATTAAACTACAATGTAATCATAAACTTGCAAGAATATATGCAATTTTATTTAAGAAAAGCCCACACCATATAGCGTGATTGGATGGAAATTGAATTGAAACAATACTTGTCTTTAATTTATCATTATCATCGTTGACAGAGCATCACATTTCTGATAATTATCGGTTAAAATTGACTCAATAAATGACATAGTGTTTATGTAAAAAAGCGGATTTCTTATTGTGTTTGTAGATAACCAGCGTATCGCCAATAATTATAGTTATTGACGCATTTTTTAGCACTACATGAAATGTAGAGCTACTAATCTGCTTTTATTTTCCTAGATAATTTTTGAGTGTTGAAACAAATTATGGTGAATTTGAGTTTTATGCTCATATTATTCATTTAATTTAAACCAAAGGCAGTATATTTCAAAAAAATTTATTAAATATAAACGGCACCAGTTCATGTGCTGAAAAGGAACAAAATAAAATCCTGAAATAAATATTTTAGTTCAAAGTTACTTTGATGAAATACATTTCATGTAGTGCGCCAAAAAATAGTTTGTTGTGAAACAACAAAATAGATTAATGCCCGTTGTAAGTGGTTCGGATTTAATTAAATCCAAAGATTTAAT
>NW_022601408.1:2000823-2097055 GCF_009176505.1 Sitodiplosis mosellana
ATTAAATCTTTGGATTTAATTAAATCCGAACCACTTACAACGGGCATAAGTAACTAAAAACTCAAGAACTCTGCGGTCTTGTTTTATCCTATAATTTAATTGAAAAACTCTCTTTTTTTAACCTTTATAGGCGGTGTTCATTTTCATAATGTTAAACATGGAACCAACCCGTTTTAGGAACTACACTTTCCCCGTATGGGCTGATTTATTAGGCTGGGGCGTTGGATTCAGTACATTACTTCCATTCATTATCTTTGTTGTGTATCATTTGTGCAGAGGAGAGGTAAATATTAAAACGAATCAACTTGGCTCATATTTCAATATATATTATAAGCTTTATCTCTGGCATTGAAGAAGCTAAGAAAGTGATTCTTTGAATGTTTTCTTTGAAAATTGTGTGTTTTTTCATGAATACTATTATTATTGATTACATACAAACAAACAATTAGTACCGATTTGGTGAAAAAGAAGAAGAAGATTCGACCAGCAAACAGACATCGGACAGTGCGATGTTATTTCAAACAAAATTCCAATACATTTTACTTAGATCTGAGTGAATAAGATTAATTTCAATTCGATGCACGTCGTCTGTATTAACATATTAGACATGGAAGAGTAAAGGCGAAAACATTGCGCGAGGGCGGTGTTAAATGAAGTTTGAAATTCGATGCCATTCTATGGTATTGTTGGTTGAATGCGTTGCCTGCAAATGTGAACCGTAAATGGGATATATCACGTCAACAAACATGACCCTACGGCTGTTTCTATTACCATTACACTGAGCATGTGATATATGTATTTGAATTAATTAGATCAACACATTTGGAGTTACGCTCTAACGATTTTCATTGAATGCTTCCATATTCATAGAAAGCACAGGGCACCATTGTCGTTTTACGTGTGTGATATGTGTTCTCTGCTTTCGATGTTAGACAATAAAAGCGGTATAATTCATATTGGAGATTATAATCGCAGGTTTTGTTCATAATGTGGGCCGACCAGAGGGCTCCCGACCAACTCTAAAAGATTAGAAGAGCAACACTTGAGCTATGATGGTTACGAAAAACTCCCTTTCGCTCTCTTTGTAAGAACAAAACAAATGCTCCGACAGGGATTAGAGAGTTAAAGGTGGAGAGAGCGAGAGAGAGAGAAAGAGAGAGAGAGAGAGAATTTGGAGTTGAGACCATGACAGTCGTTTGCATGCATAAATGAATTCCGATGAATGCAATAACACAAGCAAGCCCTCAGCAGTTATTTAGTTTGAGATATGATGGAAAATGTTGTTATAAATCGTATTCATTTTATTGCGATTGGAGTAAAGTTTGCAATCTTGCCGCCAGAACTGAAAACTATTCACATTGAAATTATATGCATCATTGCATGTCCCAGAGCTTAATATACAATTATGATATATGTAATAGTAACATATCTCGGATTAAGACAAAGTATGGAACACTTTTAATGGGACCACCCGATTTCCCATGCTGAATTTGTAATCGTATCATCACAGCAATAATTTTGCGTTTGAACATTCAAATAATAAGCAAAATGTGTTTGATTGGTTGCTTGCACAACTATTAATAGTGATAATTGAATTTAGAAAATATAAAATATATTGTATCATATGCTGATTTGAAAGATTTTCGATTGATTCAATTTTTCATTTGCAGAGTCTGCGTTCATTGTTCCAAACATCACCACACTGGAAACCACAAGAAAGTGCCGGACCAATTGATGATTTACCCGCATCACCCCAACCAAAGAAATCCTCAAGCTGGAAATGTTTTGCAACACCAGTTGCGATAGTTAAGCGTCGTTTTGGTTGTCAATCCAAAGCTTAATACAAATAAAAAATATAAATTTTTTTTTAGTAATTTAATTTGAGTGTGAATTTCATTTATTAATCTAACTGTGCGTACGTCGAATGTGCACTGCCTCATGAGGGTAGGAATGCAATTCGATGTAATTCGCTAAATGGATAAGCGACGAATTGGATCAGAAAACAAATGGGCAACACGGTAGTTAATTGTTATAACATTATCATTGAATGTATAACACATCGTATCGAGTGATTTTTCACTCTGGAAAATTGCTAATTTTACCGAATGGAAAATGCGAAAAAGAACGGAAAATAGCGTCATCGTTTATTGTACTCATAATATAAAGTAAAATGGATGCGAGGTCACCAAACGTTCGTCAAATAACATTCTTTTTCCGATTGCGTTGTTTTTGCCCTCTGGCCAATGCTAGTGATTTTTGTTTTTCCGTTTTGCTTCACACATTCGATTTTTACTTTTAATTTTCCTTGATTTAATGGAAAAGGAAGCATCCATACAATTATTGCCGATAAACAATCGTCTATTTTCATCTTTTGCTAACAGTTGTTTATTCTTTCCGTACGAGGAGGATCGCACGGTGGTGTGGATGTGTATATTTGTGTTGTATGTGTTTGGGGCTACACAGTACACAGTGTTGGAAAAATATCAACAGCAGCCAAAAGCATCCAATTCCAGGGCAATGTGCCGAGCTGCGAGCGAACCGAACTCAATTCGCTGAGATATGAGATTTATTCGATTTCCTATTATTTATCTTCGTGATTTAGCAATAACCTCATAAAATACATTTAAAGGTTGACTCCCAACTCGTATATCGTTTCGTTTTCCATGGTTTGTGTGTACAGTATGTTCGACGGATTTTTTTTTTTTCATTATGTTCTTAGCGCGACTTGACTCGAATCGCACAACCTGACAACCTCAGAGATCAACTGGCACAAAGTAAATTGTATGCATTAAAGCGACCTAACTCATGATTTTCCATGAATTTTCTGAACCAGACCACAAAGTTTAGCTGATTTAGCCTGAAGATAAGAATACGCTTATTCTTTAACACATTTGCCCTTTCTCGCAAGAAAAAAAAATTACAATCATGTTAAAATGTTTTTTTTTTTCTTCTAAACCTTCATAAAGAAAAAATTAAGACATTTCTTTTTCTTTCCAATTAATTTTTCTTCTTTCATCAAACATCAAGAGCTGGAAGGCTGAAGGTATTTGAATTCTTGAAAACGAGAGGAAGAGAGAAATGATATGAAATTTCATGCCAACAACTTTGATCAATGGAACATATTCGCTAAAGCACAAAAATATATTTCAGATGAATTCTGATGGCGTCAACCCGATGTATTGCATGTACATTGTACGGCTTTCTTGCACATGTGCCAAGTCGACGGTTAAGAGTTTTCCGTAACAATTTTTCCTAAGTATAAACGACATTAAATGGAATTTCATCCAAGAACACATATTATATTGTAGTTCCGATCGAATGACTAAACCAGAGCGAAAATCAAACATCTTTTGTAAAAAAGTACAAAAGCGATTAAGAAGAACAAGAAGAGAAGAAAAAAACAACTCATGAACTCTTTTAGATTTACTGAAAGTGCTTCTTTGGCAAGGCAATCCACAGAAGCAAAGAAAGAAAGAACTACGTTACAACACATAAAAAGGGGGATTGTGCATCGTTGAAGACGGATTGTAGCAGTTACTGTTTGGTATATACGTGATAATTTTCCACAATTTTGTACTATATTGGTTATTATTACTGTATGCAACTTGGAAGTTGCACAAACTAACTGTGAAAGCCATCGTTGAGCGACGAATTTACATTAATACGTATTTGCAGCAAAGTGACTTGAGCCATTGATGCATTGATGCTGTGATATTTTCTAGTTAGTAAAAAGTAGTAGCGAAGAAACCAGCGAGAGAGAGAGAGAGAGAGAGAGAGAGAGAGAGGGAGAAAGAGTATGTGTGTGTGTGTGTGTGGTCGTTGCGAAAAACGAAGTACTGGAACAGAGCGTAAGGCAAACAATGCATTCGCCCAACTATTTGCAAGTGAGAAATGCTTCGAAGGAGTGAACATACACAAGATGAACGACGTCGTCGTCATTGATTCGCGTGTATAGGCTAAATCTCTCATGCATAAACGTTGGATGGGGTTCCGTGGATGTAAACTAAGAATATCATAAGTTTTGTGTTCAATGCCTGAGAGTCGGATTATTACCAGCCGCTTTCAAATCAATAAGTAAACGATCCCCGTATTCATAAACATGCATACATTGCCTGGACATGACATGGACAAATATCAGAAAAGCGCACAAACACAGCTCTTGCTTGGCAGAACGAGAACATGATTCGATTAGATGGCGTCATCCGGGCACGAGTTTCGTTGTACTTGCGTTTAATTTGATGCATTGTTCATTTTTTTTTTCTAGTTTCATTTCATTTTTTCCCTTCGCCTGCTTCTGATATTGTTATTATTATTCTCCGAGGTAGTAGGGAAAAATGTTGAAATCATGTGCACATGTGTGTACACAGATGAAACACACGACAATGAGTTGCTGCATCGCATGCATTGTTCCTAAGCAAACTGCTTCGAAAGTGCATGTGATCATCAATAAGCAACAGCATCAATAACATACATCGAATTGAGGGATAATTTCTGTTCAACGGAACACCCGGCAAAATGGTACCGTCGTTCACAGAAAGTGGAACAATGTATTGAATCACATTTACGTGGGAAGCAGTTCGTTGTAACGCAAAAGAAACCTAATTGGGCAGAGAGAACGAACAATACAAATAATAATTGATAAGCTTGCATTTAATTTAATTATTTCAAATTGGTATGGAGTAAAAAAAGAGTGCGCGTTTGGCCATTGAACGAAACAAGCGAGTGATAATTGAATCATTGAACCATTAGAGAGTGGTATATATTGTTCAATTGATTGCAAGGCAATTGTTTAGTTCGTTCGTCTGATTTTTTTTCTATCGCTCTGTTCGTGTCACTGCAAAATTGAAATGACACACATTGTGTGCACAGATTCGTAGAATGAAATGAACCATACTGGATAGCGCTGTGAAATGAATAGTAAAACAACAGGTGAAAAATGTGACTGACTAATTGCGCTAATAATGATCATGACGGAAGCGCATTAGATTGAAATGTAAAATGCTGTTGACTCACAATTCGATCCAGTTGTCACGATGGAAACGAGAGAAAGAATGAAAGAAAAACAAAACCGTAAACGAAACGAACAGAGGGATCTATTGTTATCCAGTCAAATGAGAATGAAGATGTACGCTTTGCTTTGCAATCATTTCATTTTATTGATAATAAACATTGCGTTATTTTATGCTTGTCTGCAAACTGAACGAGCCACATCGTCAACGAATGCTCCAATAAGCGACACACACACATATATGTATACACACACACACAATAGAAGAAGACATTATGTGATAATAACAAAAGACGGATGACACACCGATGACACAGTCACTTGTATCTGTTGACATAGAAAAGGAACATATATATAAAACACACAGAAAGCTGTTCGGGAACAGACAAAGGGAGTGCACGCCAGTCAAAGGAACATCTAACCGAAAAACTTTTGAACAGATAAAAAAATGAGCAGCAGCGGCGGCGGCAGCAAGACGACCATGAAATTGAATTCAATAACGACATGGAAAACAAAACCCCGAAAACAACGGCAAACATCAACAAAAGCAACGTTATGACACACAGATGAAAAGTGATGAAACGCAACACACACACACACACACACATACATACAATCGGCACCCATCCCCCGTTGCGTTCTTAAAACGCGTACCATCCGCAACATATTTCACCCATGTTTCAAGTATAATGTAAATTTTTATGACCCGTTAAAGACACTACACATACTCTGTGCCCGGGATTGAATGCCGAACGACAAATCTAATTCGGCGTTGCTTGTTTTCAATTCTCGTTTCGTTGTTCATTTCTTGCGAGCAAACTAACGAACGAACGAACTGCTCGCACAATAGAAACATGCTTCGCCGATATTTAGTTCCGTTATATTTCAATGTTTCGGCTTTCATCATATTCTTCCCATCTATCTCTTATACGCTTGCCATTTTCTCTTCAATATCTTTCTGCCACTTTCTCGATGCTATGCGGTGTTCGCTTTATGCTTGGTGCCTTTTTTTGTCATTTTTTGACTATGATTGCTGCTGCTCGAACCGAAAACCGTACGTATGTGATTCGATGAATGCTTTCAAGCTATTATTATTATCATGGGTTTTGTAACTGTTCTGTTCGATGCCGATGCCGTTACCGCTGTTGCTTTCGATATGGTTGTTGTTATTGTTGTTGTTGCTGTTACTGTTACTGTTGTTGGTGGGATGTATCAGTTTGTTATTTTTTTTTTCAGTTGTGAAAACTTTTTTCTCTTTTGTTGCTCTTTTTTATCGGTTTTGTTTTGCTTTCACGCGTGCTTGCTTTCGATCAAGCCATTAGGTCTTACGAAAAACAATTTTGTTACATTACATTTTACATGCAAAGTCTAAAAGGTTTTCTCTGTTGTGTGTACACGGTGTGACACTTCTCTCTCTCTCTCTCTCTCTCTCTCTCTCTCTCTTTATCTGTCGTCCTCTGTCAACATACAATTGGTATGCCACGACGAAATATGTTATGGCTGAATCGTGATATTTGTGTATCTCATATGATATGAAATTAAAAACGATTCACAATACAAAATCGAGCATGAAACCAATTTCGTCGCAACTATTTAAAACGGTACGCACATCATTCGGGTGGAAAATGGAGAACTAAAAACGGGCAATAAAATGAGGTAGAATTGTTTTTAATTAAAAACAAACATTCATTTAAACAACGTGATCATGATTAGGCTTTAGATTTTGGTTCAGTTGCTGACGATTTTTCTGCAAGTGAAACATGTCTGACATTATAATATTTTGTCAAAAACACATTTTACCTATTTCAGTCACCTACGTTTTATATCGCAACCGTTTGCATTCAATTTCGGCCTAAAATGGGAAGCGCAAAATGTGATGCAACGGGAATGGTTAATCAATGGCAATGGCAACATAATAAATGTCATGGCTATAAATTGAAACGAACGAAAAGTCACAAGAAATTTTATAGTAGCAACCGACTGAAAATGAATGCAAAACTATTCGATTGAATGGGAATGGTTCTTTGTGTAGAAGCACATGATTCGGTAATAATCCCTTAGTTTTTTCTCTTGTTAGTTTGCTCGTTTTGTTGTTGGCTGCTTTTTTCTGGGTTTCGGTTTCCTTGTAGAATGTAAACGCTAGCATGATATGTAATTAACTTATGTACGGCGGTGGGACAATGGCGAATGTTTACCAAGAGGATATGTGATGTACGTAGATAGCCAGTTTTTTTTTTCAATGCTGCTACGGTCATGCATTTCTCTCATTCATAACGTTATTCCGGGCATTTCATATATATTATCCGTTGGCCTTTATGAAAAATGTATTACTGTAATGACCGAGACGTAATTTTTTTTCTCTTTTTCTTGTGTGCATGTGAGCGGGTGCGCGCTTTTTTATGGGTTTGTCTGAAATTGAATGCTGTGGGCCGTTAATAAATGAAACCGAGTTATTATTCCCGATAACTTATTTTCCTTTTTGTTCGTTCGAACACGTCAAAAAATTGAATTCCATAAAAATGGTTTGGTGGTAAGGCGAGGAGGAATGTCGATGGGAGGATGTATATGTTGAGGGTGACATTATAACAAAGATGATGTTGTCTGCATTTATATGTCGAAGAAAATGGCATGAATACCATTTGGCCGTTCAATTCTATGCGCTTGAAATCCATCCTATCATCGGGTCTTAGATACACACACACACACATACAAAGCACAACGTGTTGAACGCATTTATGCTTTCGATATTTGTGTGTAATCTATTGTTATGTTGAAGCGTGGTGTACGTCGAATGAACTCCATGTCTTTCTCATCGTATTGAAGTGACCACCGCACCAAGGATATAAGTCGGCTTGAATGAAAGAGAATAGTAACTGATGAATAAAATTGTTATAACGTGTTTCTCGATGGTCTAAATCACATTCCTCTCTCTCCCATTCTTTTCCATGTGCTTGTTTCATTTTTTTCAACATTCATTTTGTCGTCGCAAAGATTTTTCCTCGTATGGAATTTTTTTCCTCCATTGCGTGTACATTTGTTCTTTGGTTGGTTTCGCATCCGTGTTATTCACATTCGCAGGCTGTGTGCTAAAGACATGATTTCTTTGTGTTTGTTCATTGGCTCCAGCCATAGAACGTCACGGTAATTCAATTCAGGACGAAATACATTATCTATATTGTCGAAAAGAATGAGAACGAGATGGAAAGCCACATAAAAAAAAAACTGAAACCAGAATTGGCGACACACACACTTTCAAACAGAACAGAGATGCGAGGGAAACGGAATTCAGATAGATACATTTTGAAAGAAACGAAAACACAGCGACACTGCGAATTCAATTATGGTAAAATTGTTTTATATTCGACTCTTTTTCTGCAAAAGCGTAACATTCCGATTGCATTTGCCATTTTCTTGATCAGACAGCAGCGGCAACGTTGCATTCCGCATTTGAAAGCGGGCAACCAGGGCAATATTCAATTGGCATTTCGTTTGCATATCTGCACTGCAATGTCAAACCGAAAAATCGAATCAATATTCAGAGTTCAGCATCAAAAAGTTCAAACATTCGTCGAGATGGCACCGGGAGAAAGGCACACTCACACACACACACACACACACACACACACTTCGATAGGAACGGCATTGATAGATACTTTTAGTATGGTCGTGTGCGCATCCATTCTAACTCTTGGTCTCTCCCACTCCCTCCCTCCTCGAATCGAAAGTGCATTTTAATTGATTGCTCACTTCGTTGTACTTGTAAAATAATTTCGTAACGTTCCCGCATAAATTAATGGTATGTTGTGCTAATGATCTATCCATTTGATAAAATGATTCGATACGCTGGTCCGTCCACATTCGTAAGAAGATTTGCTGACGCTGAATGAGACGACAAGTAAACACAATTAATGATATGAAGTCATCGATTTGTTGTATAGCTTCGAAGGGAATAATTCCCCCAATGATCTGATCTTGTCATTTTGTTGTTTGATCCAAGTTTGAAAATCAGAAAAACGACACATCCTTACTCACATCTGAAGTTTGGTAATGAACTAACAAACAAGCTTAACTGAAACGAACTAAATTTGACCATCATTCCTGCTCTCGAAATGATTGGGGATGAACGAGATCCGAAAATGTGAAACAAATCGAAAAAATGGGTTCCAATTCAGTTCAACTTGAAGGCATGAGAAAAACAAACAGTTTGACAAAAAGTTTCATAAGAGGAAAACCCGTTCAATTCGGATGCACAGCATCATTTGTAGGATCGATGAGGTCAGTGTTGTTCATCCCCTTGATCAAAGTCAAAAGGTTTAACTGGCTGATTTAAATAAATGTTTCAATTCATACGATGCTACATTTGCTTGTACATATCGCACGGCTGCTCGCTCCCACCTCATTCTCGCCCGACTGCCATCCAATTGGATGTGATCCCCGTAAACATTTTTGAGGAAACAAATTAACATGAAGTACGGCAAATGGGCGCATTTCCATTTGCCATTGTCCTTATGCAAATGCATTGCAATTTTCCACCTGTCAAAATAAGAAAATGGCAATGCATACCCGATTCGGTTTTTTCAATTTGTATGCCATGGCTCAAGCTTATGACACGGCATTCGGAACTTTTGTTGCTATTTTTTGGCCTCACCAGCGCACCACTTGACAAACCGACTCACATCGAACAATTTAAATTTTTATGTGATCAATTCGATTCTCTATCATTATATTTGCGATTCATTGCTCCGTACACATACACACATGCTGCCTCAACTAACCAACCACACACCCACCCATCCACCCATCGTGTGCACATTTCACCATAAAACAACATGTTGGCCATTACCCATGTCAATGATTCACTGACAATCCCGCACTATGAACAGTGGCATTTAGCAAGAACATCTACTTGATTGCATTCGATACAATTACTGGATCTGGGGAGTAGAAAGAGCATAGTGAAAAAAATAATAATGCGAACGGTTACCGCATAACCTCTCATCCATACGAAAATAGTTTATTGCGTTTGGAATGAGCGAAGCGAAATTTTGCATTTGCGGTGTTTCAATGACATTTTACCTCATCGCTTACAATACTTTGGCTCGTAACTTGTTTATTTGATCTGCTTACGTTTCCGATGATATCTTATGAATGCACTGAATGACAATGGATGAGCGTAAAAAAGGGCAACCAGCAAAAGCAGCAACAGCAGCAGCAACGACAACAGCAACAACATCACTTGCTAACACTTTGCAGACAGACGCTTTCGTTGCGAAATGTGGTTGTTATTTTGCATTGTGATGAAGTTAATTCAAATGCAAATCGAATTTCTAAATGTGTTCGGACGAAATTGTTGGCGTACACGATGTACACACGTGTATTTTTGTGTATATACATATATATATATGTGTGTGTGTGTGTGTGCCTGAACTGTGTGCACATTACATGCACAATCATGTCAGGCAACAAAATCAATCACAAAAAGTCGATATGACAAAATTCGAACTTATTAGCTCGAACAGTTTAACCGAAGTTGCAGAAGAGTGACGCCCAAAACTGATTCCCCTTACCAAAAATTTATCACCCATTGCCATTTATGCACGGCATTTATGCGAGTGTGCATGTGGCAGCGACTACAAAAGTCACCAAATAAGTTGGAAATGCGCGAGGCATAACGAAGTTTTCAAAGTAATTCCATTCTGCCGCAGTCGAATTCGGCCAAAAATTCAATAAACGAGACTCGCAGAAATCCATGGTTTTCCATACATATTTTCTCTACCATTCGTCCTACAAATTGCGAATGAAATTACAAAGTGCGGAATTTTTTTCTGTTGATTTCTAAAAATATTTCGTTGCGGAATCATGTTGAAAATAAATTCCGCACTTAGACAGCAACGACAAAGAAAAAAAAAACTGATTTGAAACCAAGCAAATTCATTAAATCGGTAACACAACGATATAGCGTGTATACTTTTGGTAGCCAGAACACAAAATCAGTTACAAACCATTCGGATTGATCAGCGTAATATTGGTAAAAGAGTTACACAAAAAGCAGCTAATTCATTTTTCGAGAAAATGCGTCATTTGCAAAAGTGGATTCTCCTGTGGAGAGTGTACATTTTTCAATTAATTGTACATAAAATGCGAGCAACAAAAACACACGCGCACACACACATACCGAGCGTGCCGGCGAACGAACGGGCTAATGGGCGAGAAAAAGCATTTTGAGGGAGAAAAGTCTTTTTTGCGATTATTCTTGTTTGCAAACATAATACACATCACAATGAGTGGGTGAGAAAGAGAGAGAGAGAGAGAGAGAGAGAGAGAGAGAGAGAGAGAGAGAAAGTCGAGTGAACCTGATTATTTTAGTTGCCATTCGCTAGTTTGTGGCTGCTGTCATCTGTCCCATTTTAATGATATGCTAAAACTGACTTAAACAAAACATCTGTTCCGAGCTAAATACGGAAAATGTTGAACTTCCATTGAAGTTGTGAGTTTTCACTACTTACCGCGTTAAAATGAAGACATTTGTAATTTGCACAACTTCTGGACCGTTTATGTGTATGTGTGTATGTGTTTTCTTTTTTGGTGCCTTTTTCCATCTTCTTTTCACAATCCCATTCTATTTTCTGCCCCGCGCACACAATTTTCGCTTATTTTTTGTTTTGTTTTTGTCCGGGCGACATTTATTCATTTGTCTTTTAGCTGAAGTACGGTGCTACCACATCGAATCCATCTCACCACTTTACGTACAATGCAAGTGTCATTGGTTCGTACGTGAAGATGCAGCCAAACATCCATTCGTGATGTACTTACAATATAATATTTACTCATTTCGGGCGATTTCAATGCGCTCCACAGACAACTTTCCGATCACGAATGTCGGAACACAGAACTGCAGACAACATGCAGTATGCTCACTGGCTTGTGCGCTCACTCTCATCCATTCTTTCCATTCTCGCGCTCGTGTGTTCGGTCGATGAAATAAAAAGGAACGACGTTTCCATTCGAAAGAATAAAGGTTTGTCACAATGAGCGAGTGTGGATGTTCATACTTTAAGTAGTACTCAGTTTTTGTGCGGTTCGTTCTGAATTTTACTTATAGTTTTTCAGCGACAGCAATGACGACGACGGCGAAGTCGACAAACCAAACGAAATGCATTATGAAAAAAGTAGAGCATCACACTCACACAACTCGGCAATTTATAAATGAAATTTTAAAGAAAAGTCAACGAGGACAAATATGTTATATGGATAGGAGCACTTCAACACCAGCATCAACCGCAAAACCTGATGAGAAAATGAAAACGATCCTGCAATCAGTAAAATATGTGTGTGTGCTGTGCACCCATGATATTACCATGGTGCGGCTGTTGACACTATATTTTCCTATATTTCGAATTGACGCGCTGTGTAGTTCCGATTTGAAATGTTAAATTACATTGATGTGCCCTTTGAAATTGGGGGCGCTCGCGTCGCCTCAAATGACTCTGACGTTCAACAGCCGCCACACGGATATTACTCAAGTTCGAGCTAATTCTTGCCCGCTTTTTTCCACATGTTTCATCGCTTTTGCTACGATGAGCCACGAGAGATCTCCCTTCGTTTTTCTCTGAAACACCAGAGCGACAGCGAGAGATCGAGTAGTAAGCCAAGGGCGGCTGTTTGTGTGTGTGTGTGTGTGTGCTGTTTGCCGATTTCTTTCCTCTGTTGGTTGCATTTTCATTCGCGTGTTGTTGTTGTTGGTTTTTGTTTGTTTGACACTTAAGAACAGAAACCTTTGACACAGACAATGTTATTTGAATTTGTTAGATATAAAGCAGGCTATGTGGCTTCGTTCATATTATATTGAATTTTTCACAACGTTTTCGTCATTCGAACAAATTTTCTCCACTGTTGCATCGCGTGGCTAGTCATTCTTGAAAGCCAAAATTGTATCATTTAACAAAATGAAATCCATGCGAGAAATAGCATGTTGTATGGCTTCGTTTTTTTTCATCATTCCCATTGTAACATTTCGCTCAAGATGGAAATAAACGGCCAACAACTCAAGAGCACGACCAAATAAAAGGAGATTCAAGACGGAAACATTTTTAATTGATTTCTTTCCTCCGAGTTGAAACGTTTTTTCCTCCCTCTCTCTCTCTCTCTCTCTCCTCTTTACATTCCAGCTCAAGCTTATTTCCGTGAACTCAATGGCATTGCTGTCAGCTTTGTTTCTCCTTTTCTTTTTCTTCTTGCCTCATACCATTCCAATGAAAACACATTATTCGTAATGAATTTTTGCAGATTTGTAGAGTGTTTCCAATCTTCAGTTTGTGTAAATAAAACTGTACGGATGCAACATTCTATGGGATGTATTGTGTGCCACGCACACACACAATCGCAGACAAGCCGCGCTTAAACCATTCAAACGATAAAGAGCTTCTGATTGTTGGTGTTGGTGTTGATGTTGTTGTTGTTTTTGGCGCTCTTTCGCCCCATCTTGCAAATTCAATGAACGACGAGCGAATGGTGAAAATAATGCAACTGTAATGAAGCATTCAAAGTATGCCAATAAGGTGTAACGAATTTTTATCACCAGCCACCATCATGTATGCTCTGTGATGTGATGTGATGTGTGTGTGTGTGTGTGTGTGTCGCGAGTGGCAACGGCAACCGCAAACAGCAACAGTACCAACTAAAACACCGGCAAATAGCGAGCATAAAAAGTATTGGCTCATTAGAACGTATTTACGCTGGTTTCAGCGGTTTCATTTAAAATGCACGTTCGCAACCATCGCATATTTTGTGCATTCATACTGTTGCAAGTGAACGCATAACCTCAAAAGTATTTTGATATTTATAGTTTGTTTAAATGGAGCTGCATCAACGTCCACACACATTTCATTTTAATGAAAAGTAGAGAAGGTAAAAATGCAAATACACAGGTACAGGCGCTGGCACAGGCACAGGCGCGCAAATACTCATCCGGCCGAGCTCAAATTACGAGTATCGCAATTGGAAAATTGTGTTCCCTTTTTTTTAAATGCCGTTTCGCCAACATTGCGCGATATTTATCAAAAATGAATTCACTTTCGATTCGGTGATTTCGAACTTCGGCACCGGGAACATTTCACATGCACAATATTCATGGGCGCAGCCAAAGCCAAGCCAAGCTAATCCAAACCGGCACCATATGAAACCATCCAACTTACGCCTTTCAATAGATTTGTCGTACACACAGTATTTTCTTCTTCAAAAGCGCCATGAAAATGAATGTTTGAATGCAAACGCGTGCATTTCATAGCTCTATTTGTTAAGATCTCTGTGATATGGCAAGGAAGGAATTTCTAAAAAAGGAATGTTCAAATCTCATTTATTCAATTTCAAGCGTTGAAATTCGGAATTAGTACGAAATTATGCAAGCGTATGAATAGAGCCAAGGAGCGAAGTACTACTGAGAAATTGAATTCAGTACTTTTCAGTGGTTTTCCGGACCTTTCAGTGCCCAATGTATTAGTATATGAAAGTACTGAAAATGGTATTAATATTCGAGGAGTAAAACGAATTGGATGGCAGATCTGCCAGAACAAATTTCAACTGTCAAAAATCCCGATCTATTTTGATACTGAAAAACACTGAAAAATACTGAAAAAAAATTCAGTT
Organism: Sitodiplosis mosellana; assembly: GCF_009176505.1. Taxonomy (NCBI): domain Eukaryota; kingdom Metazoa; phylum Arthropoda; class Insecta; order Diptera; family Cecidomyiidae; genus Sitodiplosis; species Sitodiplosis mosellana. Next base: position 2,015,477 of record NW_022601408.1, read on the forward strand.
CTTTTCAGTAATTCACAGTTGTTTTCAGTGGATTTCAGTGCTTTCAGTCTTTTCAGTAGTGATTTGCCCCTTGAATAAAGCTATGAACGGTTTCATTATTCCGAATTATTCGCATATGGTTATCGATTTTGATTGAAAAATATTTCAAATTACCTTGATTTTTTCGATTGACAATGTTTCAATCGCAAAATACGGGCTCGGGTGGGATTTGAGCTGATCCCTTCAGCTGCTCCGGAATTTTTTGACCTACTTGCGACCTCTGGTTTTCATAGACACCGAATTGTAAAGTGGTGTCCCAATAATCTTTGTCCACAAATAGCGGACAGATTATGAATGAGTTTGTTTGTCGTATGCTTCGAGGAGATATTTTTTAACCCATGAGCTACCGATTCGATTTTTTTTTTTCTAAAATAAAGTTTGAAATTTATACTTCCCAATGAGAATATTACAAATTGAATTTTCAATTTTTCTATCGCTGTTAAAGATAAATGGGACTCATATCTCACGATTTGCGAACTCTACTGTTATTTTTAGACCAAAATTGATAATATTTGAAAGTATCACGCAATTCGAAAACAAAATAAGAATCCTGGTAATTAATGGGTCAAACGAAAATACTAGTAAGTGTATATTTATTCGGAGACATTTCGCGAAAAATGTACCAAAACTCCCGATTGATTGTTTTTCGTTTTATTCATTTTCGTGCGGCCAGCCTCATTTCGCGTCCAAACCATTTTCGGGAATGCATTGAAAATTATGTATTTGCATGCATATAATTTATTAATCTTTCAAAACATTCAAGCTTTCGAATATACACAAATCCCATTAATTATTTAGTATCTGAAGAACATTTGACCACTACTTAGCGCGCTTGGCTTGTAATCTGTAATGCTTTGATAGTGTCACACGTTGTTTATTGATTTTCATGTTTCATTTAGTTTGCTAAAATGCATTCATGTTAAATGCGATCCATTCATCGATTTCGATGACCACTCAAACGCATGTTATCGCCCCATTAAAACGGCGCTGAAATATTGATGTGGAAAATCATTGGTTTTTCCTCGTACGTTATGCGGTTGTGCATTTGATTCAAATAAACTGGTAACATGAGCTCAAAATCCTGGTTTTCAGAACATCTAATGCGCATAGTTTGCATTCAGCACACAGACATATACGATAATACATTGCTCAAAGCTGTAAATTGCTTCATTTAAGATTTTTTGTGTGTGTAGTTCATTAAATTTAAATTAGTTGAGAAAAAAAGCACCCGATCCCAATTCGAAAAAAAAAGGAAAAATCTCGGCCGTCAATTATTGTCAATACCTAAATAATTAGCAAAGCACTTCCCAGCAAATCACTTGAAATAAATGAAGGTTCACTTGAGAATGCGAGAGATATATGTTGAAATAAATGGAAAGAGTTCCGAAAAAAAAAACAGAAAGTGGCCAAATACGGATATTCTCATCCGCGTTCGTGTCTGTTCGCCTTTTTTTCATTCCTTCTGTGTTTCGTTAATATGTTTGCTTTATTCTACGCCTTTCAATCAAATCCACACAATGGGAAAATCACAATGCGTTCGGTGAAAAGGTTTAAAAAGATTGAGCGTAATGGAGGAATGAGAGCGAAAAAAAAGCAGAAACAATTATGGAGTGGGAAAATAAATGGGATTGTTTGGTTTCATCGTTTCAGTGACATAACTTTTAAAATCTAAACAAATCCACTTTTATTATGCATTAGTTTTTTTCTACCTTTATCTCCCAGTCAAACATTTCGGTTCGGCATCTACGAAAACAATCTTATGCCATGGTCACATGGAAAGCTTTATTAAAAAATGAAGCCAGTCCCAATGTGACCGGTGAACGACAGTGAGGGTAAAAAAAAGAGGAGGAAGTGAGGTACCGAGTAAGAATGAAAACATGAGTAAACTGTGTGGTGTGTGCATCAACACCAAAATGAAAAAGAGAAAAACAAAAAGCGAAATGAAACCGACAAACAAACAAAAAAAATTAGAAATAAATACATTATCCTTTTTATGGTGTGTGCTCTTTCGAAATAGCCAGTGATGCATTCCAAAGAATAAAGTGCTTCATGTTGTTTGCGCTTAACAAATGTATCCAATGGAACCGAATTAAATTGAATGAATGAATGAATGTATTGTACAAACATAGCAGAGATTGTGCGGACTCTTCTTTTTTTTCATTCGCTTGCTCGCAAACACACAATAGATACATTTTCTGTTACATATGTATATGTTTAAGCTTGAGAAGTCGATTTATTCGAAGAGTCTTTTTATTTTCAAAAAAAAAATCCTCGACGCTGAATTCATTGCTGCAGCCATTGACTTTGATTTTATTTCTATTTTTTACGATTTTTTGTTTGGTCATTGCTCTTCGCCTCATTCACTTTCACACACTCATCATGGGCCTGTCGCATAGAATTTATTTTATTTGATTTAATTCTGCGACCAACAGTAAACAACAATAATTTCATATGTTTAAGAATGCCATTATCCAAATTCCAGCCAATGGTAGTGTTGGATTTGCAACGAGCCGCATTCATGTTATGTCTATTCATTCGAACTCTTGTCCTATTTAATTTGGTTATCAGACGTTGTTTGATATTCGTTTGAGTAAAGTTAAATGTTGATTATGCTGGATATAAATGGGAGATTTCCGTTTGCTATTGGAGTATATTAAGCGGACAACGAGTGCGGGCGAGAATGAAACAAGGAAAAGAGTAGCGTGTATTTTGAACAAGGCATAAAATGCTGAAATTGTGTCATTTCATATAATATGGACACCGGACGCAAACCAAATGCATATGCTCCTGTTTGTTTGCCGTCTACATTGGTCATGTGTTTGTCGGTTCGTTTCACACTTTTCTCAGAAACGAATTACACATTTCTATCTATCTATCCATTTCTCTCTCTCTCTCTCTCTCTTTTCTCTGTTTCTCTGCAATTTTCTCTTTTTCATCCGTTGGGCTCATCAGTCCATACAGTTGAATCGGATGAGTGGTAGCTGGCAAAGAGGCAAACGAGCGCAACACTGAAAGAATAAAGAAAACATCGCGGATATTCGTTCAAACAAATGTCGGATACGACATTTATTTACTTCGCTGTTATTTTTTTTTCTCATTGTTGATGTTTTCCTCCAGTTCTCTCCATCTCTCGTTGGTATCCATTTGTTCGGCTGATGGTTTTGTCCGATTCCGTGACACTATTTGCATTGGAGCAAATCATTTCGCTCACTCTTTCATTGCGTTTGATACATTCAATATGAAATTTTCATCGGTCGAAATCACAAATACTCCGTTGGCACTATCAAAACAATGAAATCAATATGTATCCCAAGTACAATGACAAATCTCATTTGATATTTCTTTGCAAAAAAAAAACAAACAAACAAACAAACACATGTTTTAGCTCGGTGCGTTTGCCACGGGAATACCATTTAGAAAGAAAAAAAAAATATCATGAACCGATATCAATGGTGCTATGCACTACGTATAAACATGTGCAGTGCACAAAAAATTCGCTTCAGCTGGAACAAGAAAATAAAAAATCATTTTCGAATAAAACAAATAAACATGTCGCCGTACCCTTTTTTGCTTTCATTCCAAAAATTGTTTACGGAATACATGACGACCGATTCAATTTAATTTGCCGTCGCTTTCGTTTATTTTTATTTTCAGCCATTTGCTGTTTTTACAATCAAACAAAGGCGAATTTAATTTAGCCAAAGGCACAATGTAATCGACAATATTTAATTATATGACTAAACAAAGAGAGTTCAGTGTTCACTGTTGACTGGCCAACATCTTTTTTGTTTTGCTTCTCTGAACACGATTCAGTTAGTATGTGTGTGTGTGTGTGTGTGTGTGTGCGTTCTCAACGGCAGGAAACGGTGATTCGCCGTAAGGATCTAACATCTCTTTTTCTCTGAAACGTACACTTGTGTGCCCTATATGCATTGCGAAAAAAGGTGGCTTTCAAATGTACATTATTGCAGTGTGTAACGGCTTAAGCCATCGTTAGCATTGTTCCATTGTAGCTCGTTCATTCCATTTTGCATTTGCTATTAATCTAATTTATTACGAGAAACCTTTGCGAAAGAGATATTCAAACATAAGAATAATGAGTGGAAGCGAAATGAAATTGACACACATAAAAAGCTTAACTCAACAAACAGCACATAAATGTATCCGTATTGAGAGCAATCAAGCCTTGTTGTTCCACTTTTTTGCCTTCGAATTTTAATCGAGTATATTGGAAGATTATGTGACTAATATACTCGATTATTCACAGTAATTTACTCATAATTGAGTTGAGCACGAAATTAATTCAAATTCAACATTGAATGGAGGACACATCTGATAAATGCGCACAAAATCGATTCCATTATGGGAAATTGAGCAATTGATAAAATCCCATTCACATTTATTTTACCCCGTTTTTATTTTATTTTCAGAGATCAGCAACTTTTCGTTCATTTGATAGATTATTCAAAGTGTTCACAAGCAAATGAAAACCAGCAAGCATTTAGATGCGTGTTATATTGTGAAAGCGAACGAACATCATCAGACAAAAACAAAATCAGCAAGTTCTCGAAAAAAGCATAAATCGAAATTCATCCATTTGAAATGTGAATCGATTGAACTTTGGATAAATATCAAAGTTTTGAATACGATGACAATGCAGAGACAGAGTTGAAAAAAAAAACAGCAAGAGAGTGAGAGAGCTCGCATTCGATTTCATTAGGTCGCCTGATTTAAGTGGTTTTTGTCATTTTCATAAAAAGTAATCACTGAAAAGGCATAGTTCGGAATCGAAACGAAAATGTTAATTTCAAACAATCGATACGTTACGGGTTGCGACCGAAGAAAGTAGCAACAATAACAGCCAATAGCAGTAGCAGCGACGATGACAACCGTCTTTGCCCATTATAACAAATAGAATCATTGAAATGTGAATTTCGGCGGGGGGATGGATAGAACAATGCAGACAGAACATATCCGACGATAAGTTCAATTTCCGTTTTCCTATCACGGAATTTTTATTGGCGAGAAACGAAAGTGGAAGCTTTTGTGAAAATATATAAATTGTTGTTTGGCCATATGGCGCCAGTTCGTCTTGATTTGAGCGTTAGCGACAAGCAGTAAGAAGAAATCATAACATTTTACGAACCGATAAACCAAAAAAAAAAAAAGAAGAAGTAGAAAGCATACACACAACTAAACGTACATTTCACAAGAAGTCGACCAAGCGGTGAACCGATACATGGCCAACAAAAAATGTCGATCGTCAAGTAAATAGTTGACAGAATGGGTAAAAATGAAAAGTTGACGGAAATAAATACGAATTTTCAGTTTTGGTTTTATTCAAGTTTGTTTTCATTTAAAGCAATTATAATTCGTCTCGTTCGTCGATTCGAAGAATGGCAATGGTTTTTTTTTCAATGTGTGTGTGTCAATGTAATTTCTTTTGCAGCAAACATTTTTTCTCCCGATATTTTTGCGGTGATAGCATGATATAGCATCTGCAATCAAGAGTTGGAATTTCTTTTCTTTTTTTCCTGTGTGTGTATAGTCTCAGCATTGCCCATCATTCCATTCCGCCAATACACACATTGATAACGAATCACGTGATAAAACAGAATAATAACGGTTTTTCTTTCGTTGCCGTCGATTTTTGTTCAACGAAAAATACGGATTGCTTGGATAAGCACCGGTTTTTGCTTGAATGGAGTTTTTCTTCAAATTTCCCGATTATTCTTTCTGATATCAGTTTTTACTTTCTATAACGACTTATCCGATTTTCCGGTGCAATGGCAAATATTGAAGTTTCATGTAATGCACGTGATAGGTTTTACAGAAGAAAGAAAAAAACGAAAAGGACGTCAAAAGAGGGAGTATAGGGGCGAGAAAAAGAGTCATACACGTTACCAAAGTGTTGTGGCATTGTGCATGAAAGTCGATGCCATTAAAAATCAATCGTGGATTTTTTTTTAATTCTTGCTCTCGATTGCAATTTGTTCGTTAAATTCATTGGTTTCCAGTCGCGCTTCTTGCGTTTTTATCAATTTGTGGCAGGCATTCACGTCCGGTCTGTCAATTCTGGTGCACGTCGATTCTGTTTTCTCTCGCTTTCTTCTCTCTTTATATAAATTTGTGTATTTATATAAATATGAGTAGATCGATTCAGTGGAAATGTTTCGAAGTTGGATGAATTTGTATGGTATTTGTTGTTGATTGTCATTGTTTGTGAAGCGCGCTTACGCTGCCAATTGATGATGGAATATTTCACAAAGTTGTCAATTTCATTGACAGAGAGTGTCTCTCCAGTCTCCACCCCAGTGTTTCATCTGGAATTGTAAGATCGTGTCCGCGTACTCTCACTTGCCAAATATAGAAAAGAAAACGCTAAACTATGAATATGACAAGAGAATGCTGCAGAAAAAAGAAAAAATAAAGAAAAACAAAAAAATCGAAAAGTAATCGTATAACAAGAAGGGAAGAAAGAAAAAAGAATCAAAACATCAACGACATTAAGTGGAAAATTATGTTTGCGTCAATCATAGAGCGATTTATATATATGTGTGTGTACATGTACATGTACACACGGAATCATCGATGGATGTGTTTTTATGCACTGAAACACAAGTTTGAAATTGATTTTGCTTGCTGGGGCCGTACGCATATTTTATATACCTCAGGCGGTCAATTCAATTCCCTATTCTCATTTTTACTTGTTTGTCGCCATTGGCCTTACTAAATTCCATCAAAAATATCAAAATACAGCATTTGTGGTTTGCCATGCTTATCACCGTTGACTTTGAGATTTTTAGCTCGGTTTTGAGTGGCATTTCTTGTCAATTTTTCATCACTTGCACCACATGAATTACAACCGAATTTTCTTTTCCCTTCGCACCCCGACACCTTGGTTGGCTACCGAACAAAGTGTCGCCACACCAGCAACAACAACATCTGTAACAGCGCAACAACGGTGACGGCAAACCGGCAATCGAAACAAACAAACAAAAATTACTCAATATTTTCTGATTAAACTATTTTGTACGACTGTTTGGGGTGCGCCATACTCGGTTATTTTACACTGTATGATACCTTCAATATAGAGAGATCTTGGATTTTATCCATTAGTAGATGCCAAACCAATAGATTGATTGCTTCCCATTCGAACATCGTTTCATAGCTAGATTTATCAAATACTCCACCACGACAACGGCAACGATGAAAGTAAAAGAAATAAAATGAAAAAGAAATATGTTCGAATCAATCGAGTGTCGGGCTTTTATTCACTTTCATCGAATGCCGTAAAACTTAAAACACTGAAACAATTTGAAATACAGCGATTTAATGTATCTTTTGTTTACAGAACCATTTGTATTAGCCATTAGATGGCAAACAAGAAAGTCATTTAGTTCGCCAGCATTTAAACAAGTAAAACAGCAACGGCAACGGCAACGGCAACGAGGCAACAGCGAGTATGTAATGAAGAGAATGACGATAAATAGTAGAAATAATCCGAAAAAGACTGGCGACATCAGAAGTCATGGTGAAAGCCATTCACGTTTTCACTACGGAAAACCTTCGGAAAATTTATTGCATAAATAAAAGACTTGTGTAAAAAATGGGAGTGCAAATGAATGGAACGATGACTTGAAAAAAAAAATCGGAAAAAGGAAGAAGAAGAGGAAAGCAGAAAAAGAATGCATCGTATAAGCGGCATTTGAAAAAAAGCATTGGCGTACAGCAAAACAATCACGACGTTCGGCTCTATAAGTCACTCTCACTCTGCCATTGTAAGGAGGAATCGAATCGTAAGACCAAATATAAAGTGATACGAAGTGACAAGCAATATTGCACGCCGTGAAATACGGTCGCTTGAGACCACTAATGAATATGATGCTACACAGAAAAAGAACGACGACGTCAACAGCGACCGCATTGCTAACGTCAATATTACGATCAAAAAAGCACTTCAAAATGAAAAACTTTAAAATATGTTCAGCTGTTTCGTCATTGTCGATTCCATACTTTTTCTGTTGCTTCATGATGTTCTCCTTGATTCGTGTATGTGTGTGTGTGTGTGTGTTTGTGTTATTTTGTTCTGCCGAATAACGTTGGTTGGATGGCGTGCCATGCAGTCCACGTCGCATGCGGTCGTTCCAGCATTACATGCCACAAATTATACCTATGTGTCAAAGTTTACGACCATTCGAATGGCTTTCAGTCGAAACGTGCCGAAACGAATTAAATTTTGAATTTTTAATACGACTGCTCTCCTTTCGAACACATCGCATTTTATTTCCACTAAAATAATTTCTCTGTGAAAAATTAAGCATAACTGCTTCAGCACGTTTTCTTCTGGGCTGCAAACACACACACACACACACACACACACAATGGGCACTGGGCAGTCACCGATTCATGCACCACACATGCAAGTCAGGAATGTATGCAATTATTTGTGCTGTAAACATCGAAATCAAATGTTCACTTCAATTTGGAAAATCATTCAAAATGAGTGATATTCTGCGTTCTTAACGTTCTTTTCTTTCCTTTTTAAAAAACTCAATCTTATTTCAATTTCAATCAGTGCTTTTTGCTTTTTCCATACCTACGCAATGTGTATTTTTGTGGAATTCGAAGCGTTGCGCCGTCCTACGCTTTAAGTAGTTAGTAAACCAAAAAACGTACCGTTAATTTCCGTTTGTGTTGTTTTGGTCTTAACCATGGGGTGATTTAATATAGTATCTTCATTTCCCCTGTTACTTTGGCCTTTTCGCACGTGTGTGCCATTAAAAAATGAGTGCCCGAAATGAGAAAAAAAAAAAAATAGAGAGAAGCAGTAGGGAGAAAAGAGAGAGCGAAAGAATGACCAAACATAACGTCTTTCGGATGAATTTAGCACTGATGCTTCACCATATTTAACAATGTAATACATTTTAATTGCGTGAATAATTCATCTTATATTCTTATGATCATGGTGCCATCAAATCTTTTATGGGTTTGGCCATTTTTGCAAAAACCTACTGGAGATTTTCATTTAAAACTCGGACCGGTGTGGATCATGCGGCGATTATGAGTGTATACAGTCACACACACAAAGTGTTACTCCCTGGCTTTTACCCCTAAGCATAACATATTTCATTAAAGCAAAAAAGAGAGCATTTTGTTGAAACGCTAAAAAGACACACACACACACATACTCTCTCTCTCTCTCTCTCTCTCTCTCTCTCTTCACGTAATTTTCAACTTAAGAAAATTATGGCTTTTGTTTGAGCAGTATAATACTCGCCTACATTTTCGCAATAAAGCCAAAAGCTCCGAAACAAAGTCACACAAATAAGCAAATAAAACTCAAACAAGATTTCATTTAAACTGGTGTTTTTTCTCACTCTCTCTCTCTCTTACGTCTGTATGCAACTTCATCGTGGGAGCTGTTAATTTCCGATTTGACAAATGACTTTTCCGTGTTTTCACATTAATTTTTGTACCAAAATTTAACATTATATTTTGCACACAGACGAAGATCACAATTATACTACGTAATAAAAAAAAAGATGAAATCCATAGCGTAAAATGATTAATTCCAAAAGTGGTGCTAGTTCAACATGTCTCCCCAAAGTATTCGTGTTTGTGAGCAGTTTTAGTATACAAATATGTGTGTGTGTGTGTGTGTGTGTTTGTGTCATAAAGTTGTAAAATTCCAACAAACACTCAGCAAACATGATGAGACAACATCGCATATAAATTGGATATTTTGCTAATTGTATTTCAAAGTTAGCTTGGCGAAAAATTTATAGCATTTTGAAATAGTTGATTTTCCATGATTTCGTTTTTTCACCGTCACAAATGTGGAAATCAAGTACATTTCCGCATCACAGAGAATGAACCTCATAGCAAAAATGAAGTGAACGACGAAGCGAGTAACAAAGTGTGTTATGAAGAATATAATAAGAAGAGAAAATGTTGTTCGATGAAACAGCAGAGAAAAAGGGATAGAGGCAAAGAAAATACTGAAAAAAAGAAATTTCTGTTGCATTGCATCCGTTGCTTATCTCAATATATTTTTTTGTGTGTTCATTCGCACATTTCTTTCACCATTCGCTAGTTCAATGGTTGTTGCTGCTGTTCCCTTGCTTTTATGCTTTTTTGTTGTTCACTTGAATTGATCAACACTGGGAACAAGGAATTCGAATTCAAGATATACACAAGAAATCACTATGCGTCATTTTCTTTTATCTTTCTGCGCCAATGCGTTAATTTCTATATATATATACATATAAAATACCTATATCAATGAGAAGGATGCAGGGATGCTTGAAGATGTTGGAAATTTCTATCATTTGATATATTCTTCCTTCTTCCATGCCGTCTTCGTCATCGTTTCCTTTATATGTGTATGTGTTTGTTGTCGTTTGCGTGCGGAAATATTTCCGTTGAATGCAACATCAGTGGAATATTCATTCCAGTTTGATTTCTTGGTATTTTCACTTGTTGCCGATACAATCGTACCCAACAGCACAATTCTGATGAGAGAAAAAAATGACAAAATAAAATGATTCAGTTTTCATTGTACCTTTCCACTTCACATAGTTCGACGATTGTTATTCTCGTTTCCGCCAATAAATTATAAAATGATGGATCTTTTTTTTTGTTATTCATCTTCTTCTTTTAGTTTTCCCAAACACATACCAACCGGATTGAAGTATTGTAATTGGGACAATTATGATTTCCGCTTGAGATTGATTTTTTTTTTTTCCTTTGAAAATTGAACTTTTGCTCAAAATGCAAACAGTGATTCAAGCCGAATACATGAAGCGGATACATTTGATATCTTCAAACTTTTTTTAAAGTCTTTTGAACAAGGCGAAGCGAAGAGGTGCACAAAAGTTTAGCTTACATAAGTAATCTATATATATATTATTATTTGACGATCCATTTTTTCAGGTCACATCAATATAGTGCTGTCGATTGGAGCTGTTCATTAATTTCAATTTAATTATCAATTCTACGTCATTCGTATCGCTCGACGGTTATAATTTTGTTTACAATCTTCAACACATTGAACTTTTCGATTGAGTTCATTGCATTCGATCTGAGTTACGCGTTGAAGATGGTTATTTATTTATTCAGCTATGCAACTTGTGTCTGCTGAGAATTCTGCCATTTCAATGAGCAGAAATAATGCACACACATACACTAACAAACAAAGATTTTCTTGGGCTACATCATTTCCATTTGGCCAATGAATTGCGTTTGAAATATTTTATGGCATTTATGTTATTTTACGTTATTTTATTGTTTACATAATTTATGAACGGAACAAAATGTGGCTTTTGCCATATTCAATCTTCGTAGTGTCTATTAGTATTGGAGAGCCATGGTAATAACAATAATGATAATAATAATTCAGAAAATCCAAATGAAAAATATAACATCTCCAGCTTTCGAATAGATGTGAAAAAGTTGAATCTCTTTGATGTGATTATGAAATGGTCTGAGATTGAGTGACTTTCGATTAATTAGCGCATGGCTTAACTGGATAGCACACGTGTTGTACTAAGTAAATCACATTTTCCGTTTGATGCCCAAAATATGAAATATTTAGAATGTGAAATGGTTACCCTTAATTTCAATCGATTGCCAAATGGACACTCGGCATCGAATGGAATGGTGGATTGTGAAGTGGTGCGTTTGATGGCGACAGCAAGATCGAGTGAAGCGGAGAAAAAGAGAGAGATGTGCATTTTGGGTGAAGCACAAACGAACATACAAACGGAATAAAATATCTATTACGAGCTAAATTGATTGATGTGCTCTAAGATACACATACCTAAAAGGGAAAAGTGACTTTATTCTTCTCATTTCGTATTCAAATCGGCATGTATTTCTCTTTCGGCCCCATTGCTACTTCCGTGTCAGTCGCTCGTTCCATTTTGCGGTATTTTCCAATGTCCGTGATCAAACGAAACGAGAGTCAATTCTTGGATGGAATTCATCTCTCATTGCAAGCCATTGTGTACATGTGTTTATGGGTGTGCGCGCACGCTCATCCACTGGCTTGGTTGTGAATCAATCCTTCTTATTCCATCCATTCTTCAGATTCCAATTTCGTATACAATTTCATTTTGTGCATGGATTTTGGTTTTTGCTCACCGATTTTCCCATGTAAATTGCGTAAATATTTCAAATAGATTCCCTCAAACATTGTGAAACCGACATTTTATTACTTATTGAAATATATTCAATAGCCGTTCTCTTGTAAAATGCTCGGCCAAACACTTGAGAGATAGATTTATGGAACGGATGGTGGCATAAAATTCAATCGTTTCACAAACAATGTAATGAGCGCCAAGGTAGAGGCAAGAAAAAATCGAATAAAATAAAATAAAATATTATACCACAAATGCCGCACCAACGCGTGCACAAAATGCCATTCAATTACATCGGAAATATGATTATTAACAAGAAAACCGGCGTCTATTGGTTTAAGCAGCTTCAATTTGTATTGACACGGGTTCACAAGCAGAATAAGAAATGTGCCATCCACATTATTTATACAAAGATAATGTTTGGTCCTCTGCTACGCACACCCGCTTCGTACTACGCAATCCTTTTTTGACGAATTGCCTTGGCCATCATTCGTATTTAGTTTCGTTGGTTCACTCGTCTCGAGAGGTATCGACAGACAAAAATGGAAAAAGAAAACCGAAACCGACAAACAAATGGAGAATATATGCAAAAGAGACGCTGTAGAGTACACATGCACACCATTCGACATTCCCAGCAGCAATAAAACTGGGGAGAAAAAAAGAGAGAAATGATTTAAACACCATGGACATATTATTAAGGAAATTTATTGTTGCACAGAACCCAACAATCCATTACGGTGGATACATGGAATGCAGCGCGCACATTCATATCATTTTAAAGTTTATCTGTTTGCTCTTTTCGTTAACCGCACAATATTTTCGGTAGAAAATGATGAAATATGATATGTTTGGACCCACGAAATATGTTATTAAAGTCAGTTTTATATGTATAAATCACATCGTAGCAACGGACATAAACAACTATTGTCGCATTCACATTGCCTGTTGTGTTGCTGCTGTTACTGCCACTTTTCACTCGGTTTCCGTTCGTAGCAATCGAGCCGAGCAACATTGTGCTCTACGCACACCGACTGTATCTTCCAATCTTATATTGTAGTCGTCCTTTTTCGATTCGAAAGCAGAGTGCTCTGTTCTACGCCATGGCTGTGTAGTTGTACGAATTCCATTAAATGCAGAGCATTTTTTTAGTATCACTTCACCCCTTAGGACTGCCATAATATTTCTTTATATCCCCTGTATATACGTAAATCTAGTTTAGTTGCTACTGTCTCTATTAAAATGAAGATATTTTATACCGTTATACGAGCGTTAGTTGATGCCAACATTTCCTGCGACCAATTGACAAAGTAGATACAATACATACACAAACTATAACATTGATAACAACAGCCAGCAGTAGCGATTTCGACTATATTATTCCGATAATGCGCCGTATTTCTATCACTGAGAAATTTTTTTCGAACGTTTTACATCAGTGATGGATTCGTATCTGACGCATTGAATATTGAAGTCAAACGGAATGCGGGAATGGTAACTAGATATCAATGCCTTAAAGATTCAACTTTAAATAAATCACCATTTCAAACACTTTGACTAGTTGCTACTGATTAATAAGTTAGTACGAAACTTTTATTGAGCAACCATATGATCGCTTCCTATCGGTCAAGTTTATGAATAATTTCAGTTTGGGAAATTTAATGACAAAAATGATTGGGTTTGCCATGTGTTCTTATGTTGATTTTATTTTTATAGGAACAAAAATTTGTTCATACATCAATTTTTCTGAATTATTAGTGAATACTCAAATGATAAAAAGACCAATGTAATATTTTATTGCTTCAAAACATTCAGAAACAGATTTTCATCACAGTTATCATTTACCTGAAATATCTGCATGTGTACAAAATGTTCGATGCGATTATAATAAATTATAGTTTCATTTTTTTTTCTGGATGATATGAATAAGCTGTTTAATATTTTGTGAAAATGTGAAACACATCGATGTTTGATTGTATTAAATAGGATACAAAGCTATTGATTAATATTTAGCAGAAGTGTCGTTTTCAACATAAATCAAATGTTGCATTAAGATATATCAAAGGCAAATCACTCAAAAGTAATATTACAACGCTGCTGAAAAAGTAATACGACTTTTTAGTGAGATATATCGTAATAATCGATGAAATATTTCAATTTTATTAGTAGAACAATAAATGATAACAGTGAGGTGTCTCGCGCTTGAAATATTCATCATTAAAATTATGACAATGAACGATTGGAATGTCAGAATGTGAACTATAGCAACACTATATATATAATCTTGATGATAAAACATGACTGAAAATCATTTTTATTTATAAATAAAAAATGACAGTGAAAACTTATTTTATTTCATTTTTAATATATGTAATATCAATCAGTTCAATAGTTAGCAATGTATTATGTTTAATAGATTCGACGAATCCCACCACTGATGGCGTATTGGCAGCTCATTTTTGACGTTTCTGCACCATGGCCGAACTCTGAATTGACTAACATTTGTATGTCTCATTTCCATGGCACACACGATTGAATTCCTTCATACGCTCCATTATTGTATCACCGCAAAAACAAATCATTACCGAAACGATAAAGAGAGTCGCTTGTTATCAGGTCTTCTAACTGGTAATATTTGGTTTTCTGAGCTAGTTTTTGACCACGGTGCTCATGGCAACCAAATGTTTTCAGATAATTCGACAAATAAGAAGTATGCTCTTTGGCATTTCTCCGGATTCTCTCTCTCTCTCTCTCTCTCTCTCTCTCTCTCTCTCTCTCTCTCTGTCTCTCTGTCTCTCTGTCTCTCTGTCTCTCTGTCTCTGTGTGTGCACCAAGTGGAAAAGTTCCAACGGTTATGGGGCAATTTATTAGAGAGAAATAAACAAATGTACAAAATTCCATGGCAAGACATTGTTGTCACATCAAAAGTTCACCAACGCGTGTACCCATTTACATCACTTAATTGGGATACTATTTCGCATTTTGATACATTGTGACCGAATGCAATGTACGAATTTACGATAGATTGTTGTTTACAGCCAAGCAACATAGAGATCTTGTAAAATGTGCTTCAACGTTTTACTGTTTTGTGAGTTTGTTCCGGTTGCATATTGTGTGTCAGCGGCATACTTTTCGAGGGAGTGAAATTAAGCACATTTTATGATTCTGTGAGAAATGGCAAAATTCTTGAATATTTTACTACCAACTAATATTTAATTGCAAAAGTTTTTCTTTCAGTTAACAATCATTTCGTCAGCTCATTGACACGTGTTATCTAATTTAGACAATTATCGATAGTTTACTATCTCTTTGGTTTATTTTTACATAGTGTCAAATTTTCATTGGCATCAAATCTTTAGTTAAGTCAAAATGCTACGGCGAAAATGATAGCGGTGGCCAGTGAGTAATTCAATAGAAAATTTAACGTTCAATTAAAATATTGCCCACGCATATCACGATCAATTGGCAGTAAAATAAATAATATTTGTAAAATTTTGAATCTATTTGAAATCCAACGCATCCTTACGATTTTATTTTTCAATCTTTTTTCTCGCGCTCTCACCTAGTCTTTCCCTCGCGTTCGCAAAATTCCAGTCAATCGATTGTAGGGGCTATTCGGATCACTTTTTGGAAATCACCCATATCGTCTTGAAAATGACCGCGAATTGCCACATTTTATATATCGTTGGAAAGCTATTTTCCAAATCAGTCCTGGTGATGAGATATGGGCCTATGTTTGGACTTCCTGACATGGAAGCTATTCGGTACATGTGCATTTTAAGTATAGAAACACTCTCTGAATCAGTATTTTGAGGAGTTAGAGTCCTTTTTCTGGTATTTCAACAGTTTAGTTGGAGCCTATTTACTTAAGTTTTCAAAATTAGGGAATTTGAAAATGTAAACAGAAGCGGCGAAATGTTGTTAATGCTCACAAGTGCCAATTATGTTGAAATAAAACGTGATGAACTAAATAAAATAGGAAATAATAAATAGGTCACGAAAAAATTATACAAGTTTCAACAGAATCCGAATAGGACGAAAAATACAGAAAATTCATGAAATATTTGAGAAATAAGCCTCAAAATTAACCAATATCACGATTACATGATCAATATTACATTAAAAATACATGAAATGCGTAATAAAATAATGAAACTCTAATATACAGCAGTAAATTGTGTAAAAAGTTCTGATCCGAATAGCCCCCACAATTTTGATCCGAATAGCCCCATGGCACCATTTTCGAAATTTTGATCCCAAAAAATATCACGCACCAAATATTTATCCAAACTGTTACTGTTCATAGATAATACTCGACATTAGCTTCCAGAATATAATACCTTTCAATTCGTTGCTTCACCAGAACAATAAGAAAGTCGAAATCCCGTGATGATGAAAATATTTTGGCGAAAGGATTCAAAACACACTTTTACCGTTTTACGGCATACCCCTCACACATTGCATATTCATTTTAGCTGCCAAATATGTGTCAAATAACAATACATTTGATGTGGGTTCCATATGCCACGGTGCTGGTACCGTTTTGGAGATAATTCAAGTGATCCGAATAGCCCCTCTTCCCCCTACACATGAAAATTTCAAATTGAGACGCGACGAATAATCAATCGATTTATTCCCGACTGCCACACAAATGATGGCATTGGCAAATTGTAAAATTGATTGTGTCTTGCTTCATTTTTGGAAACATTCAGCACTCATGGCCAACACTTCACTGTGAAGCCCCACTGATTAATGAACGCATTTGATGAATCAAATCAAATCGCATCGAATTGGAATCGAATCAAGTGTCGAAACAGAGCGAATGGAATTGAAAGAGATGTGCTGCACTCACCGAAAAAAGAGATAGAGAGAGTTGCGTATGCAGAAAAAAAAAACAAAAACAAACAAACGAAGAATCCGAATGAATGTGATAAAAGTGATTGGGTGGCGTTGAATAAGTGACCGGTTAAAACAAATAACTACATCAGATGTGCTCATGAATAATGATTGTTTCGTTTTGGCGAGATTGTTTCGCTTTCAGTGGATTCGAAGCGAACGAAGTGGAATCAATATCGTCGTCAGGTATTACATTCGGGTATCGACACATTCTAAACATTATATACATTGCGCACCATATAATTAAATTTCTACACGGACCCAGGCGTATCTGGCACACAATCATTTATTTATTGATCACACTTCACTGATTGATATTTATCTCAGAGACATATATTTACGTTTCTAATTGGATTGACGTGCCCAGACATTTCTTTAATTTAAATCTCGCAGGGCACACACTGTGAAAATTCGACATCCAGCGAAACAAACTATAATATCATTGATCACTTGTAATAAATGAACGGCGCAGCACTTGTTTGATAGCATATACGTTATAGCGTGTTTCGAAAAAAAAATGCATAACAGCAATCGGAACATTCAATTCACACGAGAATATTCAATGTAAATTTCGCTGATGGTGCATTCCCTCGATTAATTGAACGAAGAAGGGAAAAAATGCTCGATCACACGAACGAAATTGTACGCCCAAAAAAAAGTGATTCTTATCGAATGCGAACACAGAATCTATTATATGTGCTTTTTATTGTCGCCGCTAAACTTGACATATAAAAATTAAATTTAGATAAAGCGCGCTCTCATCAGCCAGCCTCCATAACAGAGTAAGAAAAAAACAGTATCGAAAAGTATAGCGTTTCGTTTTATAGTCAAATGCTTCGGATTTATGGGTATGGCATTAGTTGATCGGCCGGTGGAAAGATATGAAAAAAAACCGACTGGCTGGACAAAAAAAGATCTAAATTTCATAAAGTGAGGATATAATTCGCAGACAGCAAATATTTGACATTTGAAAATGACAAATAGAATCCAACTGTGTTTCGGGCATTCTGTTTATTTTGCATCTGACAGAAACAAAACAAACACAAATCTATTTTTTTGTTTTTTTGTTTTTTTTTTTTTTTATTTCAAAATAAAACGCAGAGAACCGAACAGAGGATAGCACAAAAATCGCATACATACATTTTTTTCGCATATCATCATGAGCATGTAGGAATTTATAAATTTATTGGCCGTTTTATGCATCGAAATTGAAATGCTTATTTTTTTACTCTCTCTATTTTCTCCTCTGTGTGTGTTTGAATACGATTCCACTATCCAAAATTATTCGATTTTTTTTCCGCTTTGTTTCTGTGGAATCACACATGACGATGTGTGTGTGTGTGTGTCTGTGTGCCAAAATGGCGAAGGACAATAAAATGCGAGAAGAGATTATGAACATTGAAAGCTATTCCACTCGTAAAAATGTGACGGAATGAGTGAGAAAGAGAGAGAAATGGAGCGAAACAGATGCATGACAGTGTGTGTTTTTGTGGAATTTTGCGGCCGTTGGCATGTTCACAAGATGAGAACAACGTTCGAAATAATTATCAGTATTAAAGTCCATCTATGACTACCAATCTGCTGTAGGAATTTCGCATGAACGTGTTTGCTTTTTCATTTATCGCACAGTCGAAACCCACGACCGACAAAGCGAACAAAAAAGACGAATCAAATGGAGCAAGGGAGCTGGAAGAGTGGCAGAGAGAGAGAGAGAGAGAGAGAGAGAGAGAGAGAGAGAGAGAGAGAGATGCGAGATAGACAGAGGGTGAGAGTTGGTATTGTGGATGCGAGTGAGCGAGACACAGAGCAGAAACGCACACAAAAACCCGAGCCCTCACGTCCAATAAATATTATGAATAAACATGACATAATATAGATATAACTTCTAAAATATACCATCCGGGGGAGGAGGTAGAGAGATGAAGGCATATAATGCAGATGAAGAGTCGGTACGTGTGTGTTTACGCGCTTTCGCATTTTTATGCGAGGACACACATTCACAAATGAATCCATTTAACCATGAAGAGCAGCAGCGGCAGCAGCAGCAGCAGCAACAGCAGCCGCACATATACACACAGCTCGTTTTGTTTTCCAAGCATTTATTTTTCGTTATGGTTTTTCCATTTTGTGCGTTGCATGGATAAACTACTTACATACTGACAGATTTATGGTGAAGGTATTAAAATTGAATGTGACCATCGAATCTAGCACAATTCTCTACATCTCTTGCTCGCATAGTCTTTAATTTTTTTCTATTCGTTTATAGTTCGCATCTCTTTTTTTCCCTTCATCCCGCCCCGGTTTTATATTTATTATTTGGTTTTTTTTTTTTAAATATGTACGCAGCAAATGCAAACACATAGGAATGGAGAGTGAGAGATCCACACAGTTTAGAATTGATATTTTTACATGGACGACACATTGACTTGCATCGTACTCGGCGAGTGCAGAGAACCACGCGGGTAAGTTCAATGTATTTAACGAGCGATGAACGTAGATTTGTTTAATGTCGGTTTGAAGCGGTGAATGCGTCCAAAGAGCAATGCAGCTAACTGACATTTATATTTGCTTTAAAAGCTCACATACAAACACATAAATATACGACGGGATCTCGTTGCCTTCGCTCTCCCCCCTCTCTTTCTCTATCTCTCTTTTATAAATTACGAAGCACATATGAAATAAACATAAATTTTATGATTATTGCCAAATAGACAGTAGAAAATTCATTATTTATTTTATGTGCACTTTCTTTATTGAGATATAGATTATGTAGCGCGCGGCGCATTGCTCACACAAAACCGTTGCGTTCGGATAATACGCTTGAAATGATAGCGATTTCAATTTCGGTTTTTCCAAATAAAATGTCACACTCACCAATGGCATTCCATCCGATGAATGATATCGAATGATGCATTTGATTGGACACTTGAGCATAAAGCCACTGCGTCCTCACCTTCAAGTATGGTTGTTGTTTTTTTTTTTTGTTCCAGCTAATTGATACTCTCGGCATCACATTGATGATTGACACACATTTATTTTTTCCAAATGGTGTCTAAATAAAACTTAAGTCGAATTTCATGGCTAATTCAAGTGCGAACATAGGTTAGAATGATATGACTTTTTATAGGTATTCCCGGGTAAAATAATCGAAAACCACAGATTCATCGAATCATTGTTAATTAAATAAGCAAAATACGATTTCGGTGGATTTGATGCTGGGATTGAATGTTTTGCAACGTCACCAGCCGGTGATGTTGATGGTGGTTAACATGTTTTTTGGCAAAATGAAACTAAATTTGCCATATCGGCAAATATTCC
The DNA here is from genome assembly GCF_009176505.1 of Sitodiplosis mosellana. Taxonomy (NCBI): domain Eukaryota; kingdom Metazoa; phylum Arthropoda; class Insecta; order Diptera; family Cecidomyiidae; genus Sitodiplosis; species Sitodiplosis mosellana. The sequence goes on from NW_022601408.1 coordinate 2,035,867, forward strand.
ACTGATTATTGCTGCGATTGGTATGAGAGACGAGCAGGAGTGTGGGAGGGTAAGATATTTAATCAGTGAATCGAAGCGCCACGAGTGCTTCTGACATTAAGTCACACCACAGTTTCATCTACTCAATTATTTTTTCGCAAAATTTCTACATGTAAAATCCAAACATGTGTTTTAAGATTGCTGAGCATCTCAGCATTTCGTAAGGCACGGATATATCCGAGCATATCGACGACGCATACTGTATAATACAGTGGCGTGTGTTGCTACGTGCAGCCGCAATGACTCGACCGGAATGTGTATGTTGTTTCTGCGTGCAGCCACATCAACTGAACACACTTCGTTCGAGTCGTTGCGGCTGCACGTAGCAACACACGCCACTGTATTATACAGTATTCGTCGTCGATATGCTCGGATATATCCGTGCCTTACGAAATGCTGAGATGCTCAGCAATCTTGAAACACATGTTTGGTAAAATCTCCATTCGAATTGAGCTTGTAATCGAAACAAACGGTATCTGCACGCCTATCATTCACTACTTTCTTTTCTTCATTTTTGCTTAATCATCAGTTGGAGTTTTACCTTCAATTATGTTCCGATAGTTTAACTATTCTGATACAAAAATATGCTGGTTCTTTTTTCTTCGTTTGTGTGTTTCGTTATGTGTATGTGTACTTTTTGTGCATGAGTTTCATCGAACCATCGTATTTGCTGTGCAATGATGTAATCCGTCACGTGACCTGATCAATCTAGATTGGATATCGAATGGCGGCCCATCATACTGTCTGCATGAGCATAGCATCACAGCTCCAATCCTTCACAAATATGCGTCGAGGGAGATGAAGAGTAAAACCATCGCTCTATTCCCTTCTCTCCTTATTCACTCTCTCTCTCTCTCTCTCTCTCTCTCTCTCTCTCTCTCTCTCTCTCTCTTTCTCTCTTTCGAAAAGGGAACATCTAATGAACCAATATCACAATTTTCGCACCGCACGCGCTCATGTTGTTTGCCAATGTATTACACAATACAGTATTCAGTCAGTGCGGCAGGCAGCAGAAATGGTTTTGCGCTGAAAATCAAATCGAAGATTCGCAACAACAGAAGCAGAAGCAGAGGCAGAAAAAAGAAACTGTACACGAAGCATTCATTGTGTGCCATTATATTTATAATAAACGTGTCGTGAATATGATATTCAGTGGAAACACGCAGCCATCGAGACACGACTAACGTAATATTCGAGTAAATTGCGATATCTCTCTCTGGGTCGTTCTGTGTTCAGTGTATGCGTTTATTTTTGTTTTCAAATCATTTTTGCAATTTCATCATACGTTTTCAATGCAAATTGACACATTGACGTCTCTCTCTCTCTCTCTCTCTCTATTGCTATTTTCTTTATAGAAAATCACACAATCAATATTATTTTACTCGGTGTGTGCTGATGAAAATGTTCATAAAAATTCCTTGAAAGATTTTAAAATGTATCGACTTAGTGTGTTAGTGTTTCATTATCATTATCATCGATACATTGTATCATTCGCATCGATTGTATCCCAATTAAGTGGCTCTTACGGCCCTAACTAAAAATACATTAAAAGCCACGTGCAGAAAATCATGTTGGAATTAATCGATGAATAATAATTGATTATTATGATTGGAATTGGGCCATATACATACACACGTTCAACACGTCACACCATTTAATTCGAAGCATGGTCATTGGTCAATGTGTTGCGATATTATATCATGCACTCAGATCCTCGATACCCGAAATTCGTGATATCGATCTGTGCGATGATATATTGGACACACATACATATGATGATGCTGCTGTTGCTCGCTGCTCTGGGCTCTTGGCTCGTGGCTAGGCTCTTTTCTCTCTCTCTCTCTCTCTCTTTCTCTCTCTCTCTCTCTCTCTCTCTCTCTCTATTTCTCACGATCTGCAATTTTTCCTTCCGTTGTATTTCATCTCCGTTTGGTCAGTTGTTGCGCTCCTTTCCATCATAAATATGGTCTCTGAATGGGTGATTTTATCAAATACCATTGCTTCTTGGTCCATAGGCTACAAACCGCACGTATCCAAAGAATAACGAACTTTTAGCACTTTCCATTGCCGTTTATTATCGTACGTTTTGACCGCAAATGTTTTGCTATCGCAGATACTAATCTTTGTTGTTGTTGTTGTTGTTGTCAGACTCCATACAATCTAATAGCATTTTATTTGGATGTTCAATTTCCTCATTTGATTTCACTTTGGCCAGATAAACCGATTCGTTGTAATTCGATGCTTCTTTTCTCACCACATTCATTCGTGCCATCGCTGCTTAAGGGAATTGAGCACATAATAAAAAATAATAAAGCAAACTTATTTAAATCAATTCGTCTGTATGTATTCGTTCACTGTTTGCCCCAACACTTTTTTGTTGCACTAGAATAGAAAATGGCACGTGTTTTTTTGCTCAATTTTTTCGTCTCCTTCAATTTATTCATTCCATGTCTACAAAAAGCAATGCATAAGTAATTGTGATTATGGAACCGCAAGACAAATCTTGTGAAACTTTATTTTCATTCGTTTTGTTTATGTTTGTCATTGTGGACGAAGCTACGAAATTTTTCATTCTTGACTTTTCTCCTCGTTTCCACTTTTTATTCTCCGGCCAGAGCTGATTAACTGAACCAACAGTCAACATGAATTAAATCCAAGCGCAAATGAAAAAAATATTGAAAAATGCCTTAAAGTTATTTAAATAGTTTTATGTGTCGGGCTGGCTGGCTGGTTGTGTGTATGTGACTGAGTGAATGAGTAGTTTTTTTTTCAACAGTTCTGAATAAAAAATGTTTCATTTGGACGCGAAATAATACGACAGCCTTAGATAAACGCCCACACATTCGCACAGACAAAATGGCGAAACTTTTAATTGAATGACATTTTCACATTCGCTTGCATTATGAATTATAACTGCTTCTTTTTCTTATTCGACGTATACGTCACAACAAAAGCAAGAATAGAATTAAAATGTAAGAATTAATTTCGGTGTATTTCATCCCTCTTCGTTATTTTCTCTCTTTTTTTTGGCTTTTGTTTTTCATCTCATTCTTTTCGGCTGTTTTTTCTCTATTATTTTTCATCAACTTTGGCCGTTGCATCGTATAGTTTATCACATGAAGACAACAAATTTATGCACTCAAATGTTTGGGGAGAGTCGGGATAACGCTAAACTTGATAATTGGAATGTTTTAAGTGTGCGCGCGTATAGCACGTAAGAAAAGTCAACACATCATCCAGAGTTATTAAAAAAAAACTGCATGAGCTACTTTTCTTGTTGTTTGTTGGCTAGGGGAATGTTCAATTTGCTCGTTGGATACTCAGAGTGAAGAGAGAGAGATAGAAGAAAAAAGGAGCAACGAAAGAGAAGATAAATGATTGTGAAGATATTCATTTGAAAAATGCTGTCAAACAAAGCGCATTACAGCGGATTAAAAATTAGACTTTTTTGCTTGACATAGCACATAGTTGGTTTACACAGGGGCCAGAAATGAGCTGTCGTCATATTTGCCACCCCACGAATGCTGACCATTTGTTTAATATACAACAGACTCCGCACTCCATTTTTAATTTAGTAATAAATTATTCATGCGGAAATATGAGTTCAATACTTGGTGACGTTTCTTCTTCAACTTTTATGTTGGCAAAATGTGAGAAAAAAAAAGAAATTTATATAAAGCGCTATTTGCTAGGATTTGGCGTGTGTTGAAAAAAAGTTTTTTTTTCTATCCCATCAGCATTCGGTGTTATTGTGTGCACAATTTCCGTTCTCCTCTCAATAAACCTGAGCACATTTCATGGCCAAATAGAAATGCTCCCAAAATTTTTAATATATTAGACGAAAAGACCAGATACAATACACTGAAAGCATTGAGGGCACACAGAAAGGAAATGTCAATGAATGAGTGTATGTGTGTATTTGTGTGCTGGCAACCGAGACGATACGATCATGAATATAAAACTGCTATTTAAATCTTGCATTCAAATAGAATTACAATTTCAATCGGATCGAAATTGTGTTCACTCTCTTTCTATCTCTCTCTCTCTCTCTCTCTCTCTCTCTCTTTCTCTCTCTCTCTTTCTCTCTCTCTCTCTCTTTCTCTCTCTCTCTTTCTCTCTCTCTCTCTCGCTCTGTGTCAAAACCCTTCGGAACGTGTGCCGTTCAGAGAACGTCCTTCCAGACCAATTTGTACGAATGTTACCTTTCCGTTCCATAGCAATGGTTATCTAACGAACATTTAACGCTATAACTTCTTCTTCTCCTCAAAACTGAAATGATGCAATAGCATTCGTTTAAAATGAGCAAACGTGACAAGTTTTATTTATTTGCCATTTGTCTGCGTACAAATATCAAGAGAGAGGCAAAGAGAGAGAGAGAGAGAGAGAGAGAGAGAGAGAGATCCACACAGATTTACATCGATTGTACGTTTCGGATGCAATTGAGTGGAAATATCTGTACTGAAACAAACCGCAAACAATTGACTGAGGTTGAAACCTTTTTCCATCTCCCTCTCTACTTTCTCACTTTTTTCCGCAAACGAGGGAAAGAGATTATTTTGTATAGAGAGAGAGAGAGAGAAAGACGAAGCTTTATTTGCAAAGATCTGCCATTCCATCAGATAGACGCACACACACGGGAGTTAAGTGTAATGGTCAATTATGAATTGAATCATTTTCTAATTTAGCAATAACTTTGTCGATTTCTCAATCAATATGACAATAATGCCAATGAAATTTTCAAGAAAAACCATTTAGACGATAGAATTTCGATTTTTGTACTGAGTCTCCTCTCTCTCGTGCAATTTTTATATTTCGTCCATTCAGTTGAGCCATTTTTTGCAGCATTTACAAGTATGCAGCGTATTGAATGCACTTTCGCAATTATAAAACTGCAAATACCAAAAATTGTACATTCAGGTTTGCCTGTTCAATTTTGATGGTTTATTTACCCCCCCCCCCCTCCCATTGTTGTGTTTATGTATGTTATGAATGCCAGCAATATTTACCCTAGATATCCTTAACCGCACAAGTATAGCGCAATTTGCATATAGATAGGCAGAACTAAAGATAATTTATTCAAAACTTCATGTGTATGTGCATGTTTATGTGCATAGTATCTTTTGTTTTGTCGCATATTCGTTGATCGCGCTCGTCCACATTCAATGGCATTTTCAGATTTTCGCTGCTAATTTTCATTGCACAAAATGAATCGGAGCGAAAATATTCGTTCATGTTGAGGCAAATAAAGGTTGACTAGATTTTGTGTATGTAATATGTGCAATGTGAATTACGGTTTCGGTCTATTCATGCGGTCGGTATGCTTTATTTTATTAAGCCACACCGAGTCCAAAGAGATAGATCTTTGATTATAAATTCGAAAATGAACACCAAAATACTGACACTTGCATTACTTCCGTCTATTCAGGTGCAATAGTTTTGCGACTAAACACCATTATATGACCACCACAAGTATGTGCAGTAACGGCGTTCTTGTTTTAGGGTCAAGCTATTTTGAATGAGATTTGAGAAAAACACGCCATTTCGATGTGTAAATACACTAATTCATATTGTTGTTTTCACAACTTGAATTACATTTTTTAACATTTTTGTCCTAGCAATCAACTTATATTGAGCTTACTCCAAATGCTACCTCTGAATAGCTCAAGTGTATGCATGTGCATCCGAAAATTTACATTTTGGCACTACTAAACAGCGTCTTAGGATGATGTGACCATTTTTTTTTTTCCCGCACGATCATATTCTGGCCCCATAAGTATATAACTTGCACGCTGAATGCTACTCACAGCAAAATAATTAATGGTCAAATGATAAATAAACCCCAAAATAATTAGTATCCATATCAGTTAATATCTTGAACGTGATTTTCACAAATGATATTGATAAATCGTGATGGTATTTTGCCCAGCGTAGTAGCTCAAACCAAATGATGGAAAATGTACCGTGCCAAAACAAGTGAATGTTTATATCGGTATGCACATATGGAGCGAAACATCTTTAAAATCTTAACCACACTTAATGGATTCGTTCACTTCAATGAAAGCATAACACTACTCTAATTCGCTCTCGGTCTCGCTCTTTCGCTTGGTTCGTGCCGAATTTACATGCCAGTGTTTGTTATGCGGTTCCGTATACGGTAAGACAAGTAAAACGGCAAATATATGCGAATATTTGCATCATTTCAGTGCCGTAAAACACTCTCAATTCACCCTGAAAACCTGAACAGTTACATACGAACATCGATCTATTACCCATTGTGTGTTCCATTGGACTTGGCATAGATAGAATATGCTAGACAGTTTCGAGGCTTCGGGTGAATACAGAGTCTGTGTATACAACTATTGATGTTGTTTTTTGCTTTGGCTTTGGATTTGGCTTTGGCTTTGGCTTGGACTCAGTTTGCTCCCATCATCTTCGTTTAGCTTTCTCATTCTATCTCACTCTTTCGTCCGATTCGTTCGTTCGTCCGCTCTCCATTCACCAAATATATTTGATCTAATTGCTTATCGTTTACACTTTATAGATGTAACGTATATCTGCTCCCTGGCCGTATATTTATTTACAAACAAGAGCAGCGCCATTCAAGCAATCACTATGTTCTAGGCAATTTAGATACACGTATTTATTCATGTTATTGGTATCTTATTGCACAACCATTTTCATACACAATATCAAATGCAATGCATTAGAGCATTTACTTGAGCATCGCTCCGACGACTTTGGTCTATTTTATTTGACTGGCTTATAAATTCAAAGGCAATTGATTACAAGTCAGCTAATATGCACTATTCCGAAATACAGAACAAGAGAGAAAGATGAAAATCCGAGATTTTCAAACGTGAGCATAATTTCTAATTACAGCTATTTCAAAATTTGCGTGTAAGACTTTGTACGACAAGGGAACAAAGGTCATCCGTTGGATTTTCTTTTTTGTAAAAACGTTTTCCGTATGAAGTGATCAATTTATATCTCTTTCTCCTTTCGGCTTGATTGTGCCTCTATATCACAAAAATCAATTCACATTACCATCTAGCTTCATCACTATTGTGTCAACAATGCCCGTCATCTTTCGTCAAACGTTTTTCGGGATTGAGTTCGGATGAGAAACATCAGTAACGAAACATTGTGTGTATGTGTAAGTATAAACACCGATGCAGTAGGATATTACTCATGTAAACAGAATATTTGCTCCGCAGTGAATTAAAGCCATGGCCAAAAGTAAAAGTTATTGCCTTGTAAGAGTTTTGTCTCGTCGTTGCACTAAGCATATTGCACATATTTGTCGGTATTCTATGGGATGCACGTTAAACGTGCAATGTATGTAAATGGAAACGTGTGTTCAATCCACTGAAAATGGTGTAGTTGAATGCTTCAAGCTTGTTTGTTTTATACACATACGCCAAACCATGGAGAGAGAGAGATAGAGAGAGAGAGAGAAAGAGGGAGATCAAGTAAGTGCCTTGATACAGGAGAGATTAAAAATCAAAGCAGCAAGCGAGAAAAGTGAGTTTTAAGCAAGATGCATCGATAGAATGTGTAAAAATGCAACATTTAATTTACGAAATCGTGTGGATAACATATGCACAAACACTCCGCGTATGCCCATGCCAAAATGAGCATTGTAGCAAAAAGCAATTGTACGTACGGTATGTGAAACACCGTCGAATTCCACGAAATGTGCTGTCGGTTTGGTTGTTGTGTTCATTTGTTGAAAAGTTGTCTTGCATACAAAAGCCAAACGGATGCACACGTGATGGATTATCAAATTGTTTATTTTATGGTTGGGCGATATGAATTTCGTTTTGGTACTAAATTTCAGGGTGTGTGTATGCATCTTTGGTGAAGTTAAGCGGCATCAAATCAACCAGTAGCTGTCAACCAATTCCATATATGTCTGTTAGCTGAGCTCCCAACTTTCTATTTATCTCTCTCCATCTCTCTCCCTTCCAGCACCGGTCTCACTCATTTACCGGCATCAATTTTGAATCCCAAGTCCAACGAAGTGAACATAAAGTGGTAAATTATATTTTCATCATAATTACTGTTGCATCAACTCGATACGATACGATACGATACAACACGACTATGTGTACCGCATGATGTACGGTAGTATGCACAACATACAAAATCACTGAAATCTGCTTTTTGGCATGGTTTTAATTCAAAATAGTTTTCAACACCCGTTCGCACACACACACACACACACACATACATACACAGAGTGAACGAGAGTATAACGCTTGTCAAATGGAGGATGCCACTGATTAAAACGCCAATTTGTCACGCCATAACAATTCGCTTTAACTCAATGGATAACGTTAATTAAACAAGATTCCAATTCGATTTGCATTTGATACAAGTCAAAATTAAATCAAAGTAAATAATTTTCCAGTGCACACTTGAAACATGCATCGAGGCAAAAAGGATTTCACCTAATACATTTTCATCAGCCACACTCCCGCATACGGAATCAGCATTCCGATCGGTTCAAACCATAAATTAATTCGGATATCGAAAATTGTATCCCTTGTATCCGGGATGTACAAATGTGCGATCATTATGCTCAGGCCTACAGTAAAATTGATATCAATCACTTTGAATATGTTCGTTTCAGTTTATAGTTCATTATTAATCGACCCTTGTCATAAAACTGACAACGTCTCTCATTTTTTTTTTCTTCTATGAACACCAATGTTCATTGGGCCCAAGCACAAAGGATATCGGGATATTTTATTAATTTAATCAAGTCAAGGTTTTTGTTTTTCGATGTGGTTTAAGACAGCATTATTGTCCGTATATTTTCCGGCTAATTCCAAACTCACATAATTAATGAAGAGTTGATGAAAATTTCATATTGATATTCAACCGCGCCAAAAATCATTTCGTCTCACAGAATAGACAAACGGAAAATAAAAAGCGACCAACTGCTGAAATGAATGCGAGCACCGGTGTTAAGTTTTTAATTTAATTAATTGTGTCCCGTTTGGTATTTTTCAGAAAATTTTAATCTAAAATTAATCTCGTCGATATTTTTTCCTCTTGCATTAGGTGCCGCCACTCATTCCATAGACGGATACACTAATGATCTATTGGATCGAAAGCCAATTTTGTGACACGCAATCGAATTTCGATTTCAAAACTAAGCCGGAAATAAAAAAATAGCGTTGGTTTTTATGATGATAAATACTTAATAATGGTAAATAATTTGTGTGTAAATCGTTGACATACGACAGTGCACATCACAATCTATAATATCGCAATTTCTCATAACAATAATGATAGCATATTGCCCTAGGGGGTAGACACGGATTCTAATATTGGTCTAATATCACTAATCTGTCTAATTTTTCGGAAATATATCCCAAGTTTTATTTAGTTTTCTCTAATATTTCTAATAATCGATTGAAAGTGCTAATATCTTCTAATATTCTCGTAAAATGTTCGCCATTTAGTTTTACATTGCCAATGCATTTCCTTATGGAGATTATTGTTTTGTTTATTTTTTGCTGTTTGTAAACAAATCTGCCTATCTTTTAGCATTGCCTCTGTACTTAGTATATGGTCCATACGAAATATACAGAGGCAATGCTAAATGATTGGCAGATTTGTTTACAAACAACAAAAAATAAACAAAACAATAATCTCCATAAGGAAATGCATTGGCAATGTAAAACTAAATGGCGAACATTTTACGTCTCTGTACTATGCACAGTGGTAATGCGTTGAAATACTTGCAGACTTGTTGACAAATAACGGTATTGTTTACCGTTTTGTTTCATCAAACAAAACAAAAATCTTCATAAAGAATTGCCATGTCAAAGTCATCAAACATTTCAGTTTCTAATATTTTCCAATATTCTCTAATTTACTGTATTAGATTCTAATTTACTAATCGTGTCTACCCCTACCCTAGATGTTGCCAATTCCGACGAGCGTGAGTCAAGCGTTTGTTCCATTTCGTGTCATATTCAAACGTTTACCTCACCATTATACTTCGTGGAATTTTTCAATATTCTGTGGTTTGGTCGCATTTACGCGACTGTGTGTCGTCAAAAATTGTTGATCGCCTTGCTACCGAATTCACCATATTGAGATTGACCGGTTTATTCCACCGAAATGGAGTGCAATGTCATGCTCATGTCAAATGAGCTGCAATGCATCGAAACTATTGAGGCTACATTTTTGTACGGACGTCTCAGAAAAGCAGGAGTTTGGTTATTGAATTCAATTATGATAAAGTGATGTGTAGAATCAGAGATTACTATGGGATATTTTTATTTATATGGGATAGAAATATCGCATAAAAATAACAGATATTTTTCACGCATTGCGTTCAGCGAAACGCATAAATACACAGTAGCGATTCACCACACACAGAGTCGCTGTTTTTTCGTTATACTCTTCACACTTACGATGAGCTTCGCGGAGCGTGCATGTACATGTTTCGCTAACTTTTTTCTTTGAACACTCTTCGTGTGTCAACACAATGTCTGTGTGTGTATCGCTTGTGCCGTCGTTTGTAAACGGGGTGCAGCAAATTTCAGATGGGGCTCAGCCCCGCTTGTATGGACGGTACGGCGCTGGTTCACTTGTATTCTGTCTATGTGAGCATAAATTGCTCAATTTAATTAATATTTTGTGGATTGTATTGAAAAATTGATACATCTACAATCAATAAAATGTAGCAAATTCCCGTCTTTTTTACCTCTTTCACCTTATCTCGAACAAGGTTGTTGCGTTCACATCTTCAGATCATAAGAAATAAATCTCACAGAGAATTAGTTCGATAGAAAAATAATAATGCAATTCTTTAATGAATTTTTTTTTTGTTCAGTTCAGTTTAGTTTTTTTCATTCGAATAATTGTATTCAACATTTTTTAAATGTTAAATTTTCAATGATATTCTATTTAGATTTCATTATATTCAATTTGGAATATAATATAATTTTACTTAATCTTTTTTTTTCTCATTTTCAAGATTTCAATAATTTTCTTTTTATTTAAATTGAAATGTTTAAAATGTTTTGACCGAAGTAACTATCAAAATTGTTAATTAAACTATAGGTTGTAACTGGATTTTTCCTGTTAACAATGCAAGAGTATCGCATTAATTTTGAGTTGAAGCTGATTGTTGACCGCCACGTTAGAATCTATCAAGGTATTCTTTGGACCATACAACGGCTCTTCGTTCGTTCTGCTTCACCCTAAGTCCATCGTGCGTCATCCAAAATGAATGGCTTTTTTGGCATAATGCCGAAGTTTCGCGAAAAATCGTGTCAATTCAGGTTGGACCGATATTTTGCAGGGCTTTATCCGCGACTCCAAACAATCAAGCATTCCCAACACTTTTAACTTTTCTTTTTTCGGGGTGTCACGCCAAGCTCCTAAGATTTCGTTTCTCAATCTAGTTCCACGCAGTGTAACAATAAGATGATGCGAACTTCGTCGAATGTCTTCGATAGCGTTCTCAGACCGAATCTCCACACCAATTGCTTTGCATATTATTCGGAATACTTTGGAAAAATCACAGTATTTAACATCTTGGAGACCAGTAATGCGCAAACGATCCATATTCTTTTGCTGTTCTTTCAACTCTTTTTCACGACTCCGTTCATCGGGTTTGAATTCCGTCAATTTCTGCATTGCCAATTTTTCTTTAATTGGCCAAAATTCGTTGCGATCATCAAATGTCGTATATTGTGTTTGTACAAAACGAGGCCGTTGGTGAATATGACTCGCGTCTGTAGATAGTACTGTTCCAATCGATCCATCAGAATATTTGAATGGTTCAATGTATCGATAGTCAATCTGTGAACGGTAGCCTCGTGCTGTGTCGTTTCACGAATGCTGCTCCCCCAAAATGGACACACTGAGCAGTTGAACTGGAACGGATCCATTTTGATATGTTGCATGAATGACACTTCGCAGATATTTTCTACGGTATGGCAATAGCCACACATGAAGGCTGCGAATCGACCCGATGGAGCGATCGCTTCAGTTTGTGATGAATTTAAGCTGATGAGCTGCTTAATTTCGCTTTGATTCAAACAAATCGGGCTATTGATGTGGGCATAATGCAATGGTTTATGTTCTGCTTCGAAATGCACAATCATTTCTGATTTCGAAAACTCTTTGTGACACAGTCCACACTTTGACTTTTTTTGCCAGTCGACTACAACGAATATTTTCGATGGATGAATGCTCTTGTGATGATCCTTAAGTTTTGCAAAAACATCAACTTTGCCGCAATGGTAACAGGCGGCCTTTCCCACTGCAACAAACCGGAATGGCATTGAATCATGGCAACTCTTCCAGTGATCGTACACTTCACTGAATGTATCGACGAAGATATTTGTTTGATTGTTGCAATCAAAACAGCAGAACATGATATCTGAAAACAAGAGAAATTAGTGTGTTTTAGTGGTGTCAAAGAGACAAATAAAAGTACAAAGAAAAACGAATATCAAAAGAATTGGTTATGCATTTTTAAGAAAAATTTGACCTAAGCGCATTAAACAAAGAATTACTTTTCAATTGCTTTTCAGCGATTGTTTTCTTTCGCTTTGATGCCTCGTTTTGAACATCAGTCGAGGATTGCCTCTTCATTGTCTGAGTCTCAATTGGTGCCACCGAATGACCGATGCTGGGTTGACATGATGATGGCAATTTAGCATCTATGCTAATATGCAAATCGAACAAATTCAACGTTTGCTCTAAGCTGTGAAAAAAATGCAAACAGATACGCATTAGTTATTCATGTGTGTGGATCAATTAAGAAAAAATCAAAATTTATGTGAAACATAACAAGGCAAAATGGTCTAATTTGTTCCAAAAACTATATTTGCAACTGAAGATACATAAAGAAAATCGAAATAAAATTGAAAAAAAGAAGAAAATGTTGGAATTGAATTTACCTGCGGTTTACACACTTCGCAAAACAACTCTTCATCTCTTCATTGTAATTTTTTCCAGATTGTTTCAGCATATCGTTTATATTTTCCAACGCTGTCGTTGTTTCAGTTTGAAAATTCGCGAGATATTTATTCAGCACGATTTGCCAGTTGGATGACATTTTTTCAAAGATTTCTCGCAGAATATTTCACTCAATTTGTTAAATATTTGTTTTATGTGCCAAAAAATATAGCATAAACAAGCTGTCGGCTGGAATACAGTATGATGATATTTCACCCAGAAATGTGTGACAAACAAAATCGCAAGCATCGTGACTCGATGCAAAATCACAAGACGATTTTCTTTGTCTCACTCACTCATTTGTCGGTCACTTCACCGATTAACCATTTTCTGCGTACAGAGCTCAAATACAGCGGCCGAACGATATGTTTTGTTTCATTTGCTCACACAATGCGATCGAATCTCCTCATACCATAAACGAATAAAATTTCACTGGCATCGTGCAACACTCTTCGGTCTAACACTCATTGTCGGCTACTGCTAAGTGTGGCACATATTTTTTCTCTATCTCTTCTTTGTGTATTTGCTATCGATTCCTTTTCTTTTGTTTCATTCATTCGTTTTGTATCCACATTTCACAGCCAAAACTAATGAATTTTGTGCTTCAATGTTTATGGCAAAATCGCAGTTATTCGGTTCTCAGTGTTTAGGTGTAAAACGACATCGAAATACAGAACAAAATATGCACCTACCGTATGCACAATGCATATCATCCCCATTCATTTTATACTTACGGTCATATAAAAAAGGGCATTCATGCACCCACAATGTCGAAGCGGCTCACGGTAACAAAGCCAAAAACATAAAAGCAACACGAGCACGCAAACACACAGAGCATCAAGTGCAGAATAATAACAATAGCATTATCATTATTATGCATTGTGTGATAACAAATCTTCGTTCCAAATAGCTTTGAGTTCTTCTCTTCATTGTTACTGTCGCTGCCCGCTTTTTGTTCTCGTCGAAGCGAGAGCATTTTGTGTTTGTGTAATCATGTTTGGTGGTGGTGTACACTGTCCTTTGTTGTTCGGCTCTATCCGATGTTGGCTGTTATGTTGCCCATTCGATTAGTCCATTTTGATGGGAGAGAGAGAGAGAGAGAGAGAGAGTGAGAATGTGTTTTTGTTTGATCGAACGCTTTTTTACGCCTGGTACGATTTCCCAGAGGTTGTGACACCATCGCTTAATCGCTTTTAATAGATGAACGTAATTGATTTTGTTTTTTTTTTATTTGATTAAAATAGCCTTTGTATTTTTTTTTTTTTGTCCAGCATTTTGTTCTTTTTTTTATTTTCGAAAATTGGTTATACAGTTTTGAATGAAACATTTTTATAGGTTTTTCTGTTCATGTTTCCAATTTGTAATAATTAATGACATTTACGCTGAGATACAGTCTACGATACAGTTTATCTCCTCGCCGATGTCAAAACCACTGTCGTCAAACAAACGCACGGAAATCGAACGGCCATCGACATTTCTATTTGAAAAAAAAAAAAAAAAAATTAACGACAAAGCAACAACACATAATTATTTTATTCAATCAATCGAAGTACTATGGAAATTTGGGTATTCTTACGTAATTTCTGCTGAAACGAATGTTTTGGGAATTTTCTCATTGACCAAATTGGTGATGTGGGAATTGACAATCGAATGTTGAACTTTCACATTGGACAATGTGAAAAGTATGGCTTGAAATGAGTGCTTGTCACAGTGTGGTGTCCATTTGTGAATATGATGCAATGAAACCCTATGCGTGGTACCATAATCGAGTAAGAATACCTACAATCAAGAGGAAAATTCTCGCTCATAATGCCGTTCTGTACTTACAAATAAACATTCAAATGATGTTTGTTTTATTTACCGTGGCTTGATCATCAGCACCGCTCAAAACTTTGGCTCGGTGGAATAGTCCATTTTCAAGCAAAACCAAAACCAATTCCGCGTTTCCTGCCAAAAACGATGAAATAAAATATCCAGGGAGCTTTAATTTTTATCCCCACCAGCAAATCAAATATAGTAGCAAACACACACAAACACACACACTCATGAAAGAAAAAAAAACTAATAATCATTGTACCTGGCATCTGGGAGTACTGTTCGTATTCGAAATGTGATCGGCGAATGTTCAGTCGTTGTTGGAAGTAGTGAAATCCACTGAAATGCCGACCCAATTGACCATAGAACTCGGTTGCATTGAGCACACAGGTCGGAATAATGGTGGTTGGTTCACCTACACGAGGTGTTTTAAGCTGGTTGTGATGGCTTTGCAATACTGAAATGACATAAAAACATTGTGTGCCAAAATGAGCGCAGAAGTGCAACGAGCAAAAACAAAATAGCTACAACAACAAAAAAGAACTCAAGAGGGAGAGAGAGAAATAGAAAAAAAAAACGATGTAGAGTTGTTTCCCATGCGTACAGCACAATTTAAACGATGCAATCGAATGTTGCATTATTAACGAGTCAGAATTACTAGAAGTGTAACACTTACAATACGTTTCGCATTGCGTCTTCATTGGCCGAACGCTTTCGAATGCCGATTTTGAGCTGGTGAACGAGTTTTGATGGCAATGTTGATGGTACTGTTGCTTCTGCCATTGCCGCCCTCCATTGTTCAAACAATGTGCACGCGAAGAGTCATTCATGATGTTTGCCTGCCGTTTGTTCGGATTCAAGCACCACGATTTGGATGGCGGATCGCCCAAGCGATTTTTAATTGAAATTGATTTTTCGCCGTTGTTGCCATCGACGTCGCCATCATAATCGTAATCATTGTTTGTTGTATCGAGTGCAGCAGCTCCATTTGCATCGATGAACGAGCTGGCATTCGATGCGATTGCATTCCGATTTTCAACCGATTGAAAGTCACTTGATGTGTTGTCATTGAGATCATAATTGGAATTATAAATGGGAGTCGGCAACTGCGATTTTTTCAATCTATTTCCCATGGTGACATTCCACTTCGATTGCAGTGTTTTATTTATTGTTTGCTCAAGATTCCAACTGACATCGGTGTCGCCGGATGGTTCCAATTCACCGCCACCGAATTCGTTAAACGCTTTCCAGTTCTACAGTTTTAATTATACATTGTAATGTGACAAAAAAATATATTCAATCCGTTTCCGGAACACACACTCACACACAGAAAGAAATGTGACCGGATAAACAATTGTTTCGTTTTATTTTATTTTTTTTTTGTCTACTTTATTCAATTTACCGTATCGTCAGCGAATCCCAGCAAAAATGGATTTTTCGAAAAAACGTCAATGTTAAAGATATGGCTGCACCGAGAGATTTCATTGGCCGAAATGAGCGAGAATGGCACAGTATCGTATAAATATACGAATATGATTAAATTCAATCAATTCAGTGTGTGTCGAAGTTGAATGATAAATTGCATCAGCATCACTTACTTGCTTTCATCAATTTTCCGAATTCGATAGTCAAATATTTGCCCTTTCACCGATTCTGGCAACGATTCCACTTCATCTGGTCCAATCTGTTTGGAGAAAATATTATGAAAATTACTTAACAAAAACACGAAATTGATATTTCAAAAGCGAACAAGAGTGCAACGAACAAAAGAGAAATAAAATGTGCATGCTGAATTTCATTGCTAATACCCGTTCGATTCGACAAAGGATTGCACAAGGCGGAATCGATTTTATGTCATCTGGCAGTTTCTTAAAGCCATAATCTCCAGCATCGATAATTTCACCAGTATCGATTAAGCGAATGCGCACCGAGTTTTTCTGAAAATAAATTAATTGCATGTGCACAATTTCCAAGGCAATTTCATTTTGAAAATGTTTTCTGTTTTTCCCGCACAAACCGTTGTGTCAAACACGAATCTTCCACGATGCATGTTCATATCAATTTCAATGCCAAAAACGTCATTCAACCTAAGCGACTCGTTAGTCTCCAGCTCCTGTACCGACGAATATTTCCAGAATCTTTTCAGTTGCCTCAGAATTTCGCTACAAAAGCCAAAGCAAAAATGAAATGTGCACAGTATTTAATTTTATACACGTTCTTTACGTTCAATATTATAAAATTACCCATTCACATCGATGGCGTAGCAAAGACGTTGCTGTGCATCGACAATGTGAGTTATTTGACATTTATTGTCGGCGACGTTTTGTGATTTTTCATCGCTAGTGAAAAAATACGCCTGGGCTGTGTTGTGATCGTTGAAATGCGCGAAAACAATGTCAACGTCTGAATTGAATTTCCTTAAAATATCTCCCAGATTTTGAACCGTTCCTTTGATAGTATTGAATTGGCTAACGTCACTGCGTAGCATATTTTCGCCGGATTTGAATGAATTTTGCTTTAACAAAAAGAATTTATTTTGAATGAACGACCAAAAAAGAAACGATATTTGTCCAATTTTTTCTCAATGAACGGACGACCGTTTTGAATTGCGTTCAACTTACGATTTCAGCAAATAGAATCAAATTCTGTTGAGCCGTTTTGAGATCATTCTCGAACTCAGTGAACGATAGCGAAAAATCCATTTCAGATTCCATTGATGTGGCCATTTCAGTTCGAAATCACACTCAAAGAATTAATGCTTTAGCAAACGAATTTTATTGACAAAATAAATGCGATGCCAATGGGGAAAAAAAAGGGAATAAATTCGCGGCTGTTAGAAATAGTCAATGTTTTACGAATTCACGTTGGTTGTCAGTTTATTGATGATTGAATCGCAATCGAACAGAAATGTGCACATAAATGTCACAGCCAACAAAACCGTCACAAAATCAAATACAAACACACGCAAGGCAAAATGAAAGAAAAAACAAACGAGAAGAGAATAGCTTATTGAAGACCGATTTAAAAATGAAAATAAACAGTCACGGCAAAACAGCGCTGCGTTAGAAATTAGCCAATTGCATTGGTTTTGGTACTGGTTCGGGGTGGTGTGAGTGACTTGAAAAATGTGTCGACATCGAACGAAGCGCGACGACGGAGAAACGTTGGAGAGATGGAAGGACAGATAGAGAGAAAGGAGAGAAAGAGAGAGAGAGAGAGAGAGAGAGAGCGTGTATCAAAGTGTTATTGTATCAAAGTGTTGGTGAAAATTGAATCAATTCGACGATATCATCGTTTTGGTGGCTGTCGAATCTCATACGGTTATGAAGGGATAAAGAATGAGATGAATTAATATAAAATCCGATTCGCTACAGCGCCTTAGGTTCAAATTCCATCGGAGCTAAGTTTGTGTATGTGTATTTATGCGAACAGCAGCCGCCGCAGTATCAACTTAAAACTCAGAACGAGCGATGCAAAAGAAAAAGCCGACGACAATAGCAACAACAACAACAACAACCGACAAACTGAAACCATGTGAAATTAATACTTGAAGCGTATGCAACACTGGAAAGTGAGTTTGGCAAAGTTGAGTTTTGTACACCGAAGAACTTTTTTGCCACATGCGTTACGAGCCGAAAGAGCTAGAGAAAGAGAGAGGGCGAGCTGAGATTGACAAACAGAGACGAAAGAATGAAATATCCAGTGTGGTAGCAGCGGTGCGGAGAGAGAATGTTTCGGCTTTCATTCTCCCGGTGTGTGTGGGTGTGTGTGCGAATCGGGAGCGAAGAAGCAGATTTGGGGCACACAACATTTTCTGTATACGTCATCCGTGCATGCAATAAATGGCATATTGAAAATGTTATTAAATTTCTTGGCAAACTATTATTTTCTCAGTAGTTGTAATTGAGATTTAGGGTGCATGCCGTGCCTGTCGTTTTGTGCATTTCGGCATTGTGAATGTTTGGCCATGTCAAACTCACAGAAAGAGATAGACACACTCTCTATGACATGTGCATATTATGATTGTATGGAACATAAAATTCACTGGAAATTAGTCATTTGCGATTGACAAATATGAAATTGGATTTTCGCACGTTGAGCCGAAGTGACATGAAACATGAGCTGTTGATGATGTTGTCGAAGCTTTGAAAATGCTGATGCACTGAAATTCTAAGGAATATCTCTCGTTTACCGTGTCATTTAATTTCAGTTCATAATGAGCATTCATAGTGTATGTGTGTGTCATCGACAGCATTCAAAAACTTTGAAAATATTTTACGCCATGCCAATATTTATCTTGGTCCGATGCTGTTGTCACTTTTGTTGTTCTAATTTGGTACATCGAAATAACAAACTAATTACATGAGTTTAACGAACTGAAGTACAGCGAACGCAAACCAAAGACTGTCAAAAAAGGGAGAAAGAGAGCACAAGCAGCGCGAACGAAAGGTCAGTATGAGAAAATTGCTGAATATATACAATGGGCTGTCACTAATCCGAAAACAAACTCAATAGCGGTACACTTTTCGTTCGTATCATAATTCGATGTTCACGGTAAATTTGGCGAACGGATCGTACATTATATTTTTATTTCGATATTGTGTGATTGGTGTTTATGACCCATTCCTTGCATAAAATGCCGTTCGCGTTTGGCTTGTGCAAAAACCATCGTATGCGTATGTGTATGTGCTTGTGTGCAATTGCTATCG
This sequence comes from Sitodiplosis mosellana, assembly GCF_009176505.1. Taxonomy (NCBI): domain Eukaryota; kingdom Metazoa; phylum Arthropoda; class Insecta; order Diptera; family Cecidomyiidae; genus Sitodiplosis; species Sitodiplosis mosellana. The sequence goes on from NW_022601408.1 coordinate 2,055,420, forward strand.
ATTGGTGAATAAACATATCGCATTGTCCAAGAACCAACCATTCAATATATCGCAACCATATCGGAAATGCGAAAAAAAGTGGAATAAAATGTTCGATTCGTTCTGGCTCTCCGTATTGAGTATTATTTGAGAGTGCGGCATAAACGAATCAAAATGAAAAAAATTACAGCACATAAAAACAGACGTCCAATTAATTTTACTTTAATTCGATTTATTTTATTGTGCTGCGATGTTTATACACGCCAGGCTCTCGCGCAGTGCTGCCTGCACGCCGTGCCCATATTTCATGAGCATCGCTCTCTCGCTCCCTCATCACTCTTATCCTCTCTCTCTCTCTCTCTCTCTCTCTTTCTCTCTCTCTCTGCCGCATCTGACCATTTCATTCGGCTCTCGTTCTCTTGCTCCCTGTAAATACCGCTCTCATTCACACTGGCCCAAGCTTTGCACGTGTATGCGACCGCTTCGATAACTAGTCAAAATATTGCGAATGTACAAAATCGAAAGCGGCAGCCGAAATTTTCGTAGTAAATCCCGAATCGCAAGAAATACTCGACAATTGTATTCGGACCCCCGTCTATGGAACGTTTTACGTATTATTTTGTGCATGGTATTGACACAATTGAGCATAATCTATCAAACATAATTAATGATGTTTTTACGGAGTATTGGCTTGAATGAGCGAAAATGCTAAAATACTGGATGATACGTAATTAAATAAATTACTTTTTGTGTGCAGCTGCAAAGTGCCGCACACAGACCAATCCGATTTGTTGAGTGTGTGCGTGTATGTTGGGGGACGGTGAACGATTTTGAAAAATTTACCATTTTGTGGAAATTGGTTTTTGGGTTCAATTTTCATGCATCACCAAAAGGTATGATTCAAACAGCTATTCCAAGCATATTTTTTTTATCCTCGTTCTGCATCCAATCATTTGATTTTGGTATTTGATTACAATTCATTCTTTTTTTTTCTTTTGATTTTGTGGTTTTTCCTTGGGACTATTCCATTTCATCAGATGAACGAAATGTACTTACCATTTTTTCAACGCATCAGTTAAGAAATCAAATCATTTGACGAACGAAGCGCTGCTGTTTGCAAATTCAATTTAATAAGTAGGACTCATCGTGAAGCGAAAGATTAAGTGTTTTTCGGTGATTCTGCCCATCGCATTTCAATGAAGTAGCGTTTGTCATCATAGAGAAAGTATCATGGTCAATGCCTGACTAATGGCTGCTGTTGTTGTTGTTGTTGTGTTTTCTTCGCCTGTTAATAGCTCAACCAGCCACAAAGTATGCCATAAAATTGAATTTATTGTGCGGCTATTTACATCCGATTCAATTCCAAATAATGGAAACATCAACACAGCACAAATCAAATGTTCGCTGTTATGTTGTACGTGTTTTGTTGTTCTTGGTGGTTTTTTTTTTGTTTGTTTGTTTGTGCAACAACCATGCGGATATTTATCACATTTTACTTGGCAAAAGGCAGTGAGCACTCAGCAGAAAAATGGCATTGTATTTAGGCGTATCGCGTAGAAAATTGTCAACACAAACGAAACACGGATGAATTGCAGTAACTTCAGTGGCTGAAGGGTAGACCCATTTCATAGAATACATCGACAGACGAGGATAAAGAAAAGAACTAGCATAGAACAACAATACCAACAACAATACCAAGTCGATGGAGCATTGCGTTTGTGGCGCGCGTGTGAGCTCAAATCGAAACCAGCATTTGGTCGCTTGGATTTTCGTTTTCTTTGCCAAACGATTTCTCCATCTTATTGTAAATGTACGACGCCACACAAACATACACACACACACTTCATATGACATTTTCAAACGAGGATTTATTTGCATGTTAAAGGCCCTATTAAAATAACTAATCCATTGCCATCGAAAATGCTTTTGATAAAAGTGAACGCGATGTGTGGTTCAGTGCTCGTTTTGCATTTCGTTGCCATTTTCAATGATTTTCAATGTTTTTTCTTTCTCATTTCTCTCCGCTTCGCTTTTCCTTCATTCATTTTTTCACTAAACTTGTTCTACAACTCATATCATCATATGAAATTTATGCATAAGTAATTTGTTTGAACATTTTTATGTCTTTTGACATGCACATTGAACGGTGATATTTAGTCGCTTGTAATTTTTTCTTTCTTTCTTCTTCATCTGTTTCTTCTTCTCTCCGGCTTTTTGGCGTACATATATTGTTGAATGAATGCTGGCAACAGTCACAGTCATAATTGAACCGATAAGTTGTAAAAAAGAGCCTTTAGTGTTTTTCAACGATTAAGAACGATGAAGATTATAAGAATAGAAGCCATTTAAACGAATGCTTATGTTTCTATGTCAGCAACTGTGTTCCAACAACAGCAACAACAAACGATTTTAGAGTTTCGTGCCGTTTTGATAACTTAACAGGACGTAAAATAGAGAGAGAGAGAGAGAGAGACTGCACATAAATTTTTTTTCGCCATGAATATGTTTACAATATTGTCGATTGAAACGCAAACCCCACTCCATATGGAATCTCGCACACAAATCAATGAAGAAGGATTCAAGTTGTTTCGGCCACTTGATTTCAAACGAGAACACTGTATTTCTGTATAATATCCCTTCGACTGAATTACTACAATCGGAAATAACATGTGTTTAATGAAGATTTGTTTAAGCAGTACATATTTGCAAAACGTGCGTTTTAATTTCAATATAAAAAAATAGATAGAATTCCGAGAAGATTATTACTTGCCCTTTGTTGTTTGTACGCATCATGTAGCTCAGAAAATCATCTGAAAAATTGAAACTCAATCACAAAACGCACAAATTGTTTCGCTTTATTTTCTTCCATTTTATTATATAATCTTTATTGAATACATAACGACAATTAAACATTTTTTTTTTTTTTCGAAATACATGAATTTTTGTTTAAAAACTTTTTTTTTTCTTGTCTGTTTGTTTGCAATCCATCATCGTTTTTCATTTATCATTATTTATAGTTCCTCTTAGACATAAAATTAATCAAAATAAATTATGTTTTATTTTTTTATTTTTTTGCTCCATTTTTTTTCTGGATGTATGGAAATAATCTTATAAGAGTTGTTCCATTGTTTTAATTCGAATATATATATATGTATTTTTTTTTTTTTTGGTTAGAGTCCAAGGGAACTTTGGTTGACACAACACATTGAATGTTCTGGCTCTCAACTAGTTCGCAATGCATTTATTTTTTGTTCTCGTCCAACTGCTCGACTGCTCATCCTTAATGTTACGTTTATTTTTTTTTTCTTGCTTTTATCATATTTTTATTATAATAATTTCTTTTTAGCTATTTGTTGTTGGTTGTTTTCATAACGTTTAGTTCATAATATAAATGGATTACTTTAATTACATCATTTATTGCCAATTTTAAAATCGGCTAAAAATACGTGAAACGTACCGTAGTAAATTGTTTTTTTTTTTTCGGCGGTAGAAATATCCAATCGCGAATGAAAACGAAAATAAAAATGAATTTGATTTTTTTTTTGTTTCTATTACTACGCCAGTTTAAAAAGATACGGAACAACGATTCGATTGAGTAATCATAGTGGATCGTCGGAGAAAATTCCGACAATTGCCAAATGTCTTTCTTTGTTAGTACAATTTTCTTATCCGAAATACCACGATTTTTTTTATTACATTCAAGTAATAATCGAACCAAATCTAGTTTCTTGTTAAATTAAAACTGTTCTTATATATAGCAAGTCATAGTCAGTTTCTCTCTTTCGTTTTACGTTTGAAAAGATAAGCTGACAGCTCATTTATAAATGTGTGATCATCGAATATAATTTTTTTTTTGACATTTTCTTTATTTAAACATACAAATTCTATTACTGTGTATTTTTTTTTTAAATCTGTTCTATCTGGTTATATAATAGATTGGTAGAAGATGGTTTTCAGCACCAATTTGGATTAAGTTTCTTTACAAAATATGCTGCAACTGAAGCTCTGTAGCTCTGTCTAACTTTAATCCTACGTAGGTATTTTCTTTCGTGTTTCTTATTCTCCATTGTTTTTTTTCTTTTGGTTTGGTTATCGCAGAGAGAAAAGAGTCTTAATGCAATGAACGATGTCATGCCGAGAGGCGGCCTGCCGGTAAGTATTTGGTCCTTCAGCACGGTGCATGGAAAATTTAAAGCGTCTCATTCTCCAAATCTACAATTCCAAGCCTATTCATAGTTCATTGTAAGTTTATATAATTCAGCGTTTATTTACAGAATGCTCTGAACTCATGCCATTGACAACGAATTTTTGTCCTGAATGAACGGTAGTAGCACGCTCACTCTAAATGCAGGAATTTTAATTCATCACTTGTTCTGTTTTTTTTTTTTCTCTTTTCGGAAAGTAGCGTTGCAACAATGCCGCCGTTATTCAAAGGGGATCGGCACAAACCAAATAACAAAAATGAAATAGTTCAAGACAATTGTCGCAAACGAAGGAGTCTCTCTCATCTCTCTCAATTACCTTACACAGAAGTTTCATTGGAGAGCAAAAAAAACTTTTACACATGAGTAAAACGGTCGATCTTTTATATCGTTGGTTATCTGTGCACTTGTTGCGTATTTAATTTGCGGAAACCGTTTTTTTGTTTTTGTTTATTTGTTCATTTGTTCATTCTTCCATTTAATGGATGACATACGAATATTAGCCAAGTGATTTTGGGTTGTGTTTTCTGTTTCAAAAATGACTGAGATTAAATTTTGCAACAGATATTGTATGAATGTTTGTGCATACAACATATTTTCGGCAATCATTTGACCCGACACTTCATTGCAAATGAATATGTTACTGAACCGGCTGCTTTTAAATGGCCTTTTGGTCTGTGAAATGACTTGATCCCTGGCCACATATTGGAATATATGTGCAACTTGCAATACGTTGCTATGCCATTGAAATACACATGCCAATTAAAGAAGAATCTAGATACAAATGGATTGAGACAAAGTCGTTGTCGTCGTTGTCAGATCAGTCCATGGTTGGTTAGTTGGTTGGTGCAGTGTCATTGATTGCTTTTAATAGTTCAACTTTCCTGAGTGACTTCATTAATTCGCAATTTATCCAACTTTCAAGTTTTTCCTCAGCTTTTCGAAAGCAGGAGTCGGCTGCCATGGAAATCAACACATACACACACATCGAACACAATGTAATAGTCTCTCGTCTAAACTTCGAGATATGGCCGATGCCGAGATATGCGAATACCGCTTAATTCACTGAATTAACTTGACTTAATGAAAACTTTTCTTTGAATAGTTTGACATTTCCAGGCAATTTGCTAATTTCATTTGGTTGGCTCGGTCCGAACCACTGTCGCTTCATCGTCTACATCCGGAGTGAATGTTACGCGTACGTTTACTCGTTCGTTCGCTCACTCGCTCGCATATATGTGCGTTTCATAAATGAGTGCATCACATGAATGATTGAGCCAAAGACACACTGGACCGTTAATTACGTTTTATTAAATTTAACTAAAAATCAATGCGAAAATGGCATAATTTATATATGTACACAATTGTCCCCATGTATATCATTTATTTACCCCGTAATTTTCTGTTTGATGTTCAATCTTCTTTTATTTTTTCTATATAATATTTATACCGTATATATGGTGTGTAATTTGTGTGTTGTCCATAGTCTTAGCTTGCTCTTTATTTCAATCTATTCTGGTTGTGTGTCAGTGGCTGCATTCTTCTGTTTCACATTTCTTTCCTATTTCCTTATTCCTCCACATTTCTTCTTCTTCTTTAAAAGGAATGCTGCATGTTTTTTTTTCCCTTCTTTCAAATGTGATTTGTCTGCATGGACTAACATAATGATAATTTATTTTTATTTATTCCTTTCTTTGCGGTATATGATGGATTGTAGATGGGGTCGTGCTTTTATGTGGTGTGTCTTTTGTCTATGGATTGGTTGTTTTTATTTATTTTTCTCTATGTTTCATTCGCTTTTTGTTCTTCAGCATTTTTTTTGTGCAATTTATATGTACATTGTGTATGTGTACTGTATTCACCATTCTTTTTCTCATTTATAAATCACATTTTTTTTCTGTTCTTTTTATAACATTTTTCCTATGTTGGAGTTATCTCGCTACTCTCCCTCTTCCGCTCCCGTCTGTCATTCACATTTCATGGTATCTAGAAGAATATTTTATTAGCACAGCACATATTGTTTTAGACATACATAAATATAAAATATTTTTTTTTTCTGCCATAGTTTTCTATTTAGTACTGTATTCATTTTTATTCCCTTTTTTTCATTCCTCTTCTATTTTTTTTTCCAGTGTTTGCACAATAGTTGAGGATATATATATCTAGCATATGGAAACTCACCAATCTTAGATACGTTTTAAATTTGTGACTTTCGTCCCAAATAAATTTGTGAGTTCTGTTCAATTTGTGACAAATATTGTCCTGATTAGGAATGAAATCCAGCAATGAATTGGACGAAGCCGAAAAATTGGTTTGAGACAAAAGTCACAACATCAAAATGTACCAATCTAAGTTTGTTGAGTTTCTATGCTTGGCATAAATCCTCAGCTATTTCGCATTAACTGCTGCTATTTTCCTGTGTATGTGTAGCATTCAATGTGTGTGTTGTTATTTTTCGCTTGCTCTATTCGGTTAGTCTTTTTTTTGTTGCTATTATGATGGTTGCTCTTGTGTTATCTTATTCTCTAACACAGAAGTAGTATTTGTGTGAAAAAAAAAAACATTTATATTTATATCGTTTTCATATACAGATAGAGGATACACTGAATTTTATGTTGGTGATACATAATAGAAATGGATTTGTGTCATGTCTGCGGTATTTGTGATCATGACCGAAATGAGATGCGAATGCGAATAAATACCAAAATGATTGACGCAACGAAAACAATTGAACCAGCATTTACACACACACACACTCACATTTTTAGTTTTTGAGCTGAGGCACACGCATTAAAATGCAATCAGCAAATATACATGTATAATATGTGTCTATTCGATTATTTTGAATACTTTTGTTGGTTAATTTTTTCTTTTCAATCGATAAAACTGGTATCTAATTTATTTTTTTATTTCGTTTTTAGTTCTCTTCCTCTTCTTGTGGAGAGGGATTAAATATTTATAAAGCATATTTAATGGTTGTGCAATGATCTAGCCCATTCTCTCTTTCTCTCGGCAGTAGCCGTTTCACAGACGAGATCTGGCACTGAGAGAGTAACTTTTCGAGAAACACACATACCCACAACATATTTATATATAAACGGGTCAAACGAAATCTAATCACGAAAAACTTTTCAATACAATTTCAAAACAAATCGTTGCCTGATTATACGCACACCTCTCTTGCTCGACTCTTATCCATTTCCCTAAGCTGCTTCACCTTATAATAAATGCATCAGACATTTGTTTCTCATGGTTCGTTTTTTTTTTTTATTCTTGTCCTCGTTTCATTTCTCTTGCGTCCGTTCGGTTTGGTTTGCTTTAAATTCGTATAAATGAGTGTTGTGTTTGTGTCTAAGCATCTCTTTGTGGCCAATGCAGATAATATCTCCGGCGATTAGGTAAATGTAGCAGACGCCTGATAAAAACTTTGGTTTTCAAACCAATAAATGTCAGAAACGGTGAAAAATATAAATGTCATCTAACCACGGTGTTTAGTCACATTCTCTAATTTTCTTATAACCCCGAAAAATATCAGCTAAAATATGAATGTGTGCTTTTACTTCTCGTTTCGTTTTTATATTCCCTATTTACTTAGCCATAATAGTTTTTATACGTTTTTCTTCTTTCTTTTTTGCTGCTGTTGCTGTTGTTGTGGTCGGCGTCGTTTTTTTTTCGAACCACTCTCTTTCTACAGTCCGTCTGTTTTTTTTGTTTTTGTTTTTGGTTTTGGTTTTACCTTAGTAAAAAAAAAATTATTTTCTATTGCACTTATTCGAATAAATAAAACACAGTTTGACTAGAAATCCTCTTGGTAAAATTCTTTTTAAGAAAAATGTTTGTGTGTGTGTTTTGGTTGTGTTTTCATGGAAAATTGCACGATGGGATTTACATGGGTCGATTTTTGATTGAATTATTCGAAAATTACACACAAAAGTTGACGAACTTGATGCAATTTCCCACAACGCACATTTTCTGGTTTGTTCCTCTCTCTTGATCCAATCTAATTGAGGATCCGAAGCGTCAAGCAGCACATTTTTACTGAATTAATGAACAGCCCGAGTAAGGTATCGTGCTCTTACATTTCATCTATATCCAATTCAAAGAATTTCTCGTCTGCATTCCATTTCGAATAATGTCATATAATGTATATTAGTATGTATGTGTATAAGTTGAGTTATATTTTATATGTTTGTTTGTGTTTATTCCTTCTTCATACTGGCATCTCGAATGCGATGCAACACTTGAGACTCGACACGATTTACACATTATATGGTATCGAAGTGTCAAGACCGCTGACTGAGTCCATTGGTTTATGTATTTGTTTAAGACTATCTACGTTTGTGAATAATTTAGTTTGGCATGACTTACACTTAGAGCTTGAGGAGAATTGGTAGGAATATTGGTGAGTTGATGGCATTGGCAGTTGCATTTTTTGCATGGTATTTTTATCATCACCGTCGTTGTCACTCTGTACAATTTCCATGCATTTGGATATTCTTGCACAAATGCAACACACTTGATGCGTTGCATAGCCGATAAATGCACGCGAAAAACGAATGAAATCATTGATTTCATTGAATGATGGATTGCTTTCACTGCCTCTGCTGTTGTCGCTGCTGTAGTACACATTTTGGTCGCTAATCATTTGCATTGATGATGATGATGATGATGATGATGACTTCACATGGAGTTCGGCACAATTATTGAGCCACTGAGACGATAATAATGCATCAAGCATGATGACAATGAGCTTTTGCGAACATTTCACTAATAACAACACGCCTATCACCAAATCGACGATTAGGAACTGCAGCCACTCGAACAGCAATTTTCGTTGTTGGCATTTCATTATCGTGTAAGTGGCTAATAATAATGCAATATTTGCAGCGATTGGTATGCAAACATTGGAACGTGCACTGTTCGATGCCAGTGCACTGGCCGCCGACTCGAGGCAATGACGAAATTCGTGATAATCAACTCGCGTTATGGCGCAGTAATGATTTAATGCACACACCCCTTCGCATTTTGAGGTTGAAGGAGTTGAATAGCGTACAGAATTCGCGCGATAATATCTGAAAAAAAAAGAGAAAGAGAAACAGAAAGAGAGTGAGAAAAGGAATCAATGCTTTCATGCTGTTTTATGTTAGTTTCTAATTTTTTTTTTAATTTCACCTATTTAAACAAGGTGGCTAATTTAGTGCTACATAAAATTCTAAATCACTCAGCCATTTGTTATTTGATTTTTACGTGAAAAATGATAGTTTCAAAATCAATGCAATACATTCAACTGGATTTCGTGTTTAGTGGCAAACGCGTGTTTATATTTCAATTGCTGTTGAGCCAATTTTACAATTCGAATCACATGCATGTCGATTAGCACATAACATACGATTTACAATGGGTCAGAAAATTATGGAATTTATTCTCGCGCAGAATTTTTCGCACTCACCAATTTTATGTCACACACATTTGTCGATGCGACTTGGTTTTGCGCGATCGAAATGTGCACATTTTGCATAATTAATTCCAACATTAATATTTGAATAATTGAGTTAACCATTTTCAGTTCACAATTTCCGTCGTTTGCTGTATAATGCATATGTATTTTTCGGCAGTTGACGAATGAAATAATTTCATGCAACCACCAGAGATGAAGCTAGAGAGATAGAGAGCATCTCATTCCATTTCATATGCAAACATTGTGAATGAAAAGTCAAACATTCGCACAGTTTCCATATTCTCTCTCACCCATACACATCCATCGAATATAATTGCTCAAAATGCCCAGGCACACAGTTTATTCGGTGAATAATTGCTGCATTTTCTATTTTCTATTTGATTAATGAAATGAACGTCAACTGAGCTAGCTTTTGTAGAGTGTTTTCGTTGAGATGAAGAAAACTTCTTGAATTCATTGAAATATATGGTTCGGTAGTTTTTCGCATTTAATTTAATATCTCACATCCCAAGCTCGAAATTGATTTACAGCGACATGAACTGTCTCACAGTTTTGCTTTTTGAAAATAATTTCAGTTGGTTGGTGCGGGGAGTAGGAACGTTTCTTTTTTTTGTGTCTATCCCCTTTCGGTTGTTTGCTGTAGAGAAATGAATGCAAAATTGCGCTTGGGTAACGCTGAAGAAAAAAAAGATTGCATTTGGTCAAAGATTTCGAGTTGTAGTGAATGACGGAGTAAGTAAGTCTACAGAGTGCAGAGTATTGTGGGTTTGCTGTTCGTGCCGGGGCCTGGAGCCACAGGAATGGGCAACGATGATGTTGGTAATGGTGACGGTGACGGTAACAAACCAGGAAAATCCGCAGTGGTGAATTTAATGAGCAAGTAGTAACTGTAAAGTGTTATGTTTGCTGCAAGAACTTGTTGGCGGTGCTATCTCTTTCTCTTTCGCTTACGATCTCGCTTTCTGTGTTCAACCCCATTCTCAACTGACTTCCTACCAGTGTTTTCCATATAATTGACTTCGTAGCGTGAGCTCCGAATAAATATTAAAAAGTTTACACATAATTTGCATTTTTTGTGCGTTGCGTGCTCACAATTCTCTCTAAAACTAACATAATTCTTGCTTGCTTTGACGTCGTGTGCTCGCATCGCTTTATCGCGGTTCAGTGCACACAAGGCTTTTTAGTTTTGCTAAGCAAAAGGCAGCACCAGCACCGTGTATATTTTTCGTGGTAGTTGCTACTGCACTAAACGAATCACGGATTTAAAGTGTGTTTATTCATCGGCAAAAAACAAACAAGAAAACACACACAGAGAGAAAGAGAGAGAAGAAAAACGAACGAACGAACGAACGAACGAACGAACGAACGAGCATTCGTTGAAGCGCAAAGTGTTAAAAAGTGAGCATAGAAGAAATTGTGCGCATCGAATCGAAAAGTTTTTTCGGTGATTCCGTGGATGAGAATTCACCGCTTTAGTTTTTTCATTAACTGAAGATGGCTTATCGATATGCTGCAATCTTCTTGAAGACTAGTGGCCTGGTTTTGTTCTCTTTTTTTTTCTGCTCCGACAATTTGCACATTTACCATGCCCGCAGCATGCGGAATAGGAATATGAGAATCGGCCGAAGAACGATGAACACGTTAACGATGCTTTATGGGTTTGGATATGCCTGCCATTGCGAGCCGTTTGTTTGGTCTGAATTATTTTGTATGTTGCACATGATCTAGCCGATGAATGCGTGCTCCAATCACATGAGTTTGTGATTTTGACGGTCAATCGAATACACATACGGTTTTGGCAATCGAATGGCGATGACGATGACCAACGTGTAGGAAAAGGGCGAGAGAGAGAGAGAGAGAAAAAGTACACATCCAATAAAATTAGGTTATTATGAGAATAAATCAAGGCCGCTAAATTGAACATATTTCAATCGATGTTGTAAATACATGGCGCTTCATGGTTTCCCATCAATGCGATACACCAACTCTAGAGGAACTTTTGCGCTCGCTCACTTTAACCCAAAACCAAAATCCCTAATTCAATATCTCGTATGAGTACACATTCGAAAATCTTTGGATATGGTTTGGCAAACTGCCCGCCAACTGCACAAGTTAAAAACACTAGAATAAACAAAAAATAACAACAACAACAACAACAACGACAAAAAGCACACCGAAAGTAAGAGAAACAGAGAGCAAATGTTGGAAAAACCAGCAAAAAGGAGAGAACGTACGACGGAAAAAGAAATGTAGCAAACACCGAAAACGAGTACGAAATAGTTGAGCTTACGTTCGCGTAATAAATAAACTCGATAAAGAAGCAAAATATATGGTAGCGTTTATTTTTACCACATCGAAATAAATAGAGACCCAACCAAAGAAACCGAAATACAAGCGAAAAACCACAAACAGCACACCAGAAGCGGTAGTGGAAGAACAAAAGCGAGTTCAAAAAAATGAACGCAACACATACAGCGACATAGTGAATGGGTGAAATGGTTGTGCAAAAGCAAACGAAACACTCCCCGGTGCAAATTCGAAAAGACGAATTGATTGAAATCCTAACCGATTCAATATAAAATAAGCTAAATAAAGCTTCCATCAGCCGCATGCCTGATGGACTGCTGAGTCAGTGCATTTTTAGTTGTGTGCTTCGGTGATCGGTGCTCGGTGCTCGGTGATGTTCAGAGCTGACTCTGATTTCATTTTAGTTTTTGATTGTGTTTCAAGTAGAATGGGATTTCATTTGCTTCCACATATTTATCCCAGGTTTTTGCATTATTGATTACGTGTGCTCAGCACACCGGTGTATTTCATGTTCAGCTTCTTATTCTCCGAGCCACAAAAACAACACATAAGCCAGACGAACCATTTAGTTGTACATTTATATTTACATTTACAATATGTACCACTTTTCTTCTTCTCCCTTTTGCAAATACGGATCATGTGAACATAACGGCACAATTACACACGCAAAGGAAATTAGTTTCTGAAAAAGAGAATTACTTACTTCATAAAAAACGGGTTCTCGGTATTGGAAAATCGATCAGCCAAATTATGTAGAGCAACAGCAGTCACTTCGCCCGAGCCAAAATAGTGTGTTGTCAAGTTGTATTCTGGTTGCCAAAGTGCTTCGCCCATTGAATTTGCCTCCGCTAGATTCAAAAAGTACTGCGTATAGTCAAGCACCTTGATTTAATGAACGCCAAATTTTAGTTCGGGGTGAACACACACATGAAAAGAGAAGAAAAAATAAAGCATATGAAATATTTGGTGCGATAAAATGTTGTCGGCATTGTTAGTATTAGTCATTATACAAAAAAAAAACATCTATTTTTTCTGCTCGTTTGATTGAGGCGATTTCGTTTTTATCTTCTGCAACTGAATTTTCGGGTTCTCGCGCTCGCTCTCTTGCGCGTGTACTTGTAATGTGTGTAACAATGTACTTTTTACAAAAGCCTCGGCAACAACATTAGACTTGCTTCTAAATGCGTTTATAATCACCATGATATTGTGAGTGCGCTTTGTCTGGTTTTCAAGCTGTTCCAGGCTCTTTCAAATTATAAAAGATTTAGTCAATTTCAATTACAAATTTATTTGAATCGCAATCACATTTTTTTTAAATAATTTAGTATTCTTTAAGTAAGTAATAATAAGTGACAACATCTGGACAGTTGGTAAAATCAACTAACAATATGTGGGGAACAATATTGCCCCGACATATCAGTTTTCATCTCAATCAAAAGTGCCAAAAAAGTCCAATTTATTCCCAACAGAAAATCTCAGGAGAATTGAAGCAAGTATCAAATATGACAATTCAATTCCTTCCACCTTAATTTTTAACTAAGTTTGAGCCAGTTTCAATATTCCTTAAATCATTTACAGAATGTATTGATCTTTATTATAGATGATTTTTTGCTGTATGGTTTTTGTTGTTTGCCATTTCCAGAATAACTAAATCGTCAAAAACTTCTTGCATCTTTCGAAACAAAACTTTGTTCTGGAAATTTCTTACTTACGGAGATATAATCATAAAATGCATTCCATCCCATTTTTGTGCGATAAATTGTTTATCAACTTTTAACATGCACTACCTGATAGAAATTGGCATCACTACAAAACTATCCCAAGTATACATAAATCCAATGGAATAAGTTTGCGTTATGCGCGCGCGCGTGCGTGCGTGTGCGCTCATTCGTTCGTTTGCTCACATTGGAATCAGTTACTTTGGTCAGTTTCCATTCTCGTATAATGGATTCCATTTTTCAAATTCGCACTAATATATCCTCATGAATGGCATTGTGTGTCTTCATATATCTTTTTTGGTTCGCTACAGTCTATTGTGTCATCAGTTTTCATCTGTGTATGAAACCATATAACGATTGCCAATGACATGGCGATCGGAAATCAGAGCATTGCACATACGGTTTTCTCGGTTGTTTGACCAGAGAATGAGAGAGAGAGAGAGAGAGAGAGAGAGAGAGAGAGAGAGAGAGAGCGGACGGTATTAAGCCTGCGTTCGGTATGATGACGACCATTGAATAGGAGCAACAACAACAACAACGATAAAAAATGCGATCACAAACAACCTAAAACTGAAACTCGTAGCCGATTCTATAAAAAATGGTCAAAAAAAAATGCTGCCAAAAACCAAAAGGATACGGCCAACAAATATGGAAGAGAGTGAAGTAAAAGCGGCACTGAATGCCAAAATCGAATGGTAAGCAATATCTGATATCGTACAGAATCATCGATGCTGCATTGTAAAAATGGCACCGACTAGAAAAAAATAGAGGAAGAGAGAAAGAGAGAGAGAGAGAGAGAGAGAGAGAGAGAGAGAGAGAGAGACGGGAGGAGAACGAACAGAAGTTGTGTCTCTATAAATATAGAACAAATATTTCGGCGATGGAAAGAGAGAATAAAAATTGATTTGTTGCTCGATCTTTTCCGACCAGAATTTATTATTCAGTGTTTGAGTTGACAAGCCTTTGTTCTGTGCCGAATTTGTTAGAATGAAGGAAAAAAAAACCCAAACACACATTTGCGGTTCAAATTCAATTTAACGCCAAAGTTCTTTTTCAATTCCAATTTTTTGCATTTTCTCGTTCCTTTTTCTGTGGTCGAATGAAAAAATGTAAAGTGAAAGAGAATTGAAAACGGAAAAATTCGGTTCCATTTTTACAGTAATCAAAATGCTCCAAATGTCATATTCACACTTGCTTCTTTTTTCCATATGGACATTCACAAGCTCTCCCTCTATCGTTTTTTTTTTTTTGTCGGTCCATTTTGTATTTCTAGTGTATATGTTCTTAATAATTCAGTTTCTGTAATAAATTGCGTCGGAATATCGATGACTTTTTGCGATAATTGTACAAAGTGGCAGCTATTACAATGCCGCGTCAATCACCTCTCACTTCGTTCACATGTTATACGAGATTTTTATTCACAACACGAACACGTTCTAATCGTTCACAATAATTAATTCGTTACCAAATCGTTTGTCAGCACTAAACAAGTCAACTCCCATAGACTTTCCGATCTCGTCAGTGTATTATTGTTGTGCACGTTATCAAGAGCAACAACAAAAAAGCTGACCGTTTTGTCTGACACATTTGTAGCCCATTTTAAACCTAATACCACTTAATTGGAGGTTAAAATTCTTTTCATCTTCGGTAACTTAATTGTTTTCATGGCAATTATTGTAATTGGCATTGGCATTGGCATTGGCATTGACAGTGGAGTCCAACACTATGTATGTGTATAGGTCTATATTTGTGGATCATTGTGAAAGAACGACGATATGCTCCACATATCATTTTCATCGCATTTTAAAATTTATTTTAGAGTGGTCAAAGTTCCCATGTTTGCGTACGTGTCATCGAGCTCGGCCGGATAGCTCTAATGGAACAGAGAGACTGAAAAATATTGTTTATGAATGAACCGTACAATGCCGCTAATAAATTAACGTTGAAAATGAGTAGAAAAATGTTAATCGTTTATGTAAACATATCGACATGATGTTCTGTATACTCTTTTAACATTCCATTCATTCCGCTTGTTGTACGTAGTTTATTCCGGAGTCGGCAGTGGCAATGGTTGGTTTCGTAATTACGTTGCAAGTCGGGATTCCTCCGTCCACTTGCGTTCGCCGCCAAACAACTCAATTAGAAATAAAATGGAAGGGTGGCTTTAGTCAAAATGCGCTTGGTTAAATTCATTTGATATGTTTTAGCTGAGGCCAAAACCATACGAAGCGAACAGCCGAAACAATGAAATAGGTAACATTTAAATTATCAGTATTATATGGTCGATGTGAGTGTCTTGTTGATTGTTTGCTTTTCCTCTCGCTTGTTTGTCGAATGACGCCAAGGGGGAAACTACTACTGCCGCATAATTCATATTAATACAATCTAGTACAACACCAATTCTGATAAATTCCAAAAAATTCTGCGCAATTCAAAACAATTCCAATCAATTCCGATGTTTCTAAGTCAAATTTGATGATGATCAACTTCAAAAATTGCAAATATAGGGTCATTTAGCATCTCAAAGGAATGCTTAAGCGCATAGATGTTCAATCTTATCGAAATAACTTCAGATAGGGTATTTTTAATTGTAGGTCTCACTTCCAATTCTAAATAGGTCTCACTTCCAATTCAATATTTCAGTTCAAATAGGTAAAGGCTTTATGATACATAAAATATTTTTTAAAATAGAAAACAGAGCTAGAATTGAGTCTTGTAGTGCAAACCAAGTCAAATATGTGTATGGAAGTAAAAATCTTCAATATGCATTCAAATAAATGGTAAATGTCCCTATATTTGAGATATTTTAAGTTGATCATCACCAAATTTGACTAAGGAACATCGGAATCGATTGGAATTGTTTTGAATTGTGCAGAATTTGTGTTGTACTAAATTGTATTAACATGAATTAGTAGTAGTTTCCCCCTTGCATGACGCACACAAAATGTTTCCGGGAAAAAAGCACAAAATTCGCACAGCTATTTAGGTCGATCAATTTATGCAGGCATGAAGAAAAAAAAAACTGATGAATTCATGCGGAGAAAATGAAACGCGCGCTGCGTGTTATATGGAAACAAGCAGCACATATTCACAATGCACACACCAATTTCAATTCAAAAAGACGACACACGGGCAGCGGCGAGAGTAAAAAAAACACATACACACACAACCGTATACCCAAATGCCATCGGAAGGAAGAGAGAATGGATGGAGGACAGAGGGAAAAAAAGACCGATAGAAAGAGAGAGAGAGAGAGTCAGTGAGTGAACAGAATGAAAAGACACGCATATAAAAAAAATTGATATTTCAATGTCGATAAGGTTAAAAATATGCCCGTCGAACATTGCATGATAACATTGTTAACAGCAACCGTAGCAACTGTTCAACATCACACCATTACCATCGGCAACAGCAAAAAAGTTACATCATTTTTGGTTCGGTGTAATGTGAAGATATGTATCTGATACGGAAATTCGAGAGGAAAAGCACAAAATAAATATCGTTACACAGAAAATTCTTCATTGTGCACATTCAATTCGACAGTTGATACTCTCTATTTCTCTCTCTATGTGTCTTTCTCTCCCACTCATTCCACTTGCCGTTGTTGTTCTTGTTTTTTTTTTTGCATGCTTTCTCTCACACTTCTTTTTGGCTTTCATCCGCTCATGTTGTTCACTTCCCAATTTTTGGCTTTTGTATACATTTCATATACAATTTCCCTGTTTGTCGACACATGCGAAAGGCACAGGAAAACTGCATGTATGTACTGTCTACTGTCTAGAAAAAGAGCAGCAATTTCGTGTGTACATCACGGGATATGTAATCGGTCTTTTCTTCTGGTGTGGTGTGATGTGGGGGAAAGCAATTTATCTGGTGAGAGAGGACAGCTCGAATAAATTTGTTTCCGAACTAGAGGGTGTTTTTTTATGTGTCGTTTTACGTTGACTTATCCCACCGTTTTGCCGTTACTTTATAAATGCACTCAAATGAATATCTGATTCATTGCAAAAAATAGCAAAAGGATGGGGCTGTGTGAACGGGTTGCTCCATACTTTATATATACATTTGCCCAAAAGCAGTAAAACATTTTATTCAAATTCCAATTGTTCAAATTGCTTTGCATACAAATTACAAGCACATTTTTGAATTAATCGCTGGAAATTGTGCCATATTGATTTGGTTTTTGTTTTCGTTTTTTCTTTTCACACAAAATATATTTCTTGCGTTTGCCTTAATTGATAAAGTTTCAACGA
This sequence comes from Sitodiplosis mosellana, assembly GCF_009176505.1. Lineage (NCBI taxonomy): Eukaryota > Metazoa > Arthropoda > Insecta > Diptera > Cecidomyiidae > Sitodiplosis > Sitodiplosis mosellana. The sequence continues at coordinate 2,073,337 of NW_022601408.1, forward strand.
TAAATTTATTGCGAAATGAAGCCATTATTCTGAAGTAATGTTAGTTTGTGCTCAGTGGTTTGAATTTAGTGATTTATCTGGATCGATAACTATTGAGACGTGACAATGAGAGGAGGTGAGAAGGAAGTGGTCCCCCGAAGCAATTTGACACAAAAATATGCACCAAAAAGTACAATTTTATTTATGAAGAGAGAGAGAGAGAGAGAGAGAGAGAGAGAGAGAGAGAGAGAGAGAGAGAGAGCAACAGCGCAAAAAAGCTCGTTTAGTTCGATAAACGACATGCTGTCTTTAAGTGACAGCCGGAAATGAATGACGCCTTCATTTCGAATGAAAAACGATCGAAAAATAAATATGTTTGTGCTGTGTGCCGTTTGAAGTCGATGTGAAATTGTCGGAATTTTGAGGGCAGTTAATTGAAAAAATTTCCCTAAAACGCTTGAAAATACGAAGCCATCATATACTTGTGAAAGTGTTGTGTGTGTGTGTGTTTTTTTTTGAACACAGTAAAGTTCAGCGCGAAAATAATAATTTTGAAGTGAAGCAGAGATTACAACGTTTGAGCATATTTTCTTTCTCGGAAAAGTCAAAAATTATGGCATCCCTTTTTCGGTAGAACACGTTCGATCGATGTTGAGATGTATGTGTGTATGTATTCTATGGAATTATGCGCGTTGCACAGCGAGTGGTCTAACTTTTTGATTTTGGCTTCAGCTTTTTGTTCGTAATTTAAACCAAAAAAATTTTTTCTTCACAATGTTCGGCAACGGTTCGTGTTGCTGCTCTTACTTTTGGTTGGAATATAATTTTTGGCTTTGGCGTGCACAATGTATAATAATCTTTGTATGGTTTGGGCGACGCGATTAAACATTGTCAGAGAGTCGAGTGACCAATTTGTTTGCGGGAAGTGGTTCATGTGCACAAGAACAATGGGACACCACATATTCTATCAAATAACTTCAAATAAATTATCAACGCAACTGTTAAAATATTTTGTGGCCACGATTCGGATATGTAAATGTATGCAAAAGTGCACACCGGCGAGCCCAATACAATGATTCGCTTATGCATAGAAAATCTGTGAAAAGCAAGGCACAGGCCGAGAGAGAGAGAGAGAGAGAGAGAGAGAGAGAGAGAGTTACTGTTCTCGTAGCAAAACCAATACACACAGACATACGCACACATATTTTCCCATGCAGAATCATGTCTAATTGGTAAAATGCCTAATAGTTTTCGCTGCTTTGCTTTATTACAAATACTTTCTACATTTAATCTATACCATTTCTGGTGCAATAGAATCCAGCGTGGCATTTCGTATAATTTACTATAAATAGTAATCAGAAAGAGAGAGAGAGCGAGAGAGAAAGAGAGAGAGCCAGTAATGGCAATTATTCTTCGTTAAATCGGTGGCAGAGGCGAAAGTTTTACTCTTTAATTGTACCATTAAGCATATAAAACCAATATACCAAAATGAAATTAAATGAACGGAGAGGGAGAAAGGGAGCAACAGAAAAAATCCGACTGGAAATTAAAGCAGATAAGAAGTTTTCGCAGTGTAACCATCGGCATTACTGAAATATACCGTAATGCTACGGGTTTTTGTCTACCCATAACTTTGCGTGTCTGTTTGAGTATGTGTCTGTGGCTGTGTATATAATTATCATATTAAACATACACATGGCCGGGCATTCACAGACCCACACACACACACACTCAACACACGACGACACATTCATGCGATTTTGCATTTGGTAATTATACAGTCGCCATTGAAATGGAGGCAAAAGCAAGCGCCATCAAAATGTTCCCTCATCGGTTAGATCCTCATCGAAAAACATCGAAACTATTTTAAATATGTAACCAATTGTACAAATCTAGCAAAAGTAGCTCTAAAATATTGTGTCCACCACTTATAATGAATTGATGGCCCATTATGACTGTGTGCGAACTGAGAAAGAGTTACGCAAATGTTGCCTGTATAAATACTTTTCTATTCGGTGGGAATTTTTGGAATTGTTGTGTCGATTAAGCGCAGACATACAGAACGCAAAATGGTTTTGTGAAGCGTTCGCTTGCTTGCTCGATCGCTCGTTCAGCACACGCACACATACACATTCAGGTGTGTATTCAGGCCATTACAAAATGTTGTTGTATCGAAAAGCGGATGAGATTCAATATTCTTGTGTGAAAATTTTCTCTCGTCCATATTTCAAAATCATATTTCATTCGTTTTGCCGAGCAACGGCAACGTCATAGACTTTGACTGGGTGAGTGAATGAGTAAAAGTGAATGTGTGTGTGTGTGTCGTTCTTACAACCAGTATTTTCGGCCATAAGTGTTCGCACATGAATCGACCGAATCTTTTTCTCTTTCTCTCACGCATATGTAAATGCCCAAAAATCATTACACTACAGAATATTGCGAACACCATACGACTTTGTACTGTGCACATGGTTCTATTGTCGATATTTAGCCATTTGGATATTACATTATAATAGGCTGAAATCGTGGTTATAACTTTACAATGGTTTTTGTGTGTTTCGGCGTGCGCGAGTATAGCTTGTATGGGCATGCATTTGAAACTTAGTAAATGTTGTTATCAAACCATATACATTATTTCTGCATTCATTGCAGCGACGACATGCTGTGCTGCTACATTCCTAAAATGCGCCCAGCCAAAAATGCAATCGATATGCACGGCATTTTGCGTATGAGCTTTTATAAGAGCGAGTAAGCGAGAGTGTGTGTGTATGAAATGATTTAAAATTACAATTGTTCTAGCAATTCTTTGTATCGTCCTTCATTCCACCACACACACACACACACACACACACACACAAAGCCCTGAATATATAGGTACGAGAGAGATGCAGAGAACGCAAGCATGTTTCTGGCTACCACATCGTTCAGGCACCTCATTTCTTTGCGATTTACCAAAACAATAACTTTTTGAATTGAAAACTGTATTAAACTTCTACAATTAAAACCGAGTAATCTCTCGATATTAAAATTTTTCCCCATTCTATCATAAATTCGACTCACTTATTCGAAACCATTCCAACGTTCAGCAGAGACGAGAAGTAAACGAATGTAGCAGAGAACGTGGGGAAGGGAAAAAGACTGAACGAAAAGAAAAAATGAGCAGCAGCTAACGAATATATGACAATAACCGAGAAATGGTGTCTAACCAAATTTCAATGGACCATAGTTATAACAAACGGTTCATTTTTTATGGCTGAAATAACTTAATAGTGTTTCAGAGCTGTATATTGTTCGGAATTCAAAATGAGAAACTTTTGAAATATGCACTAACACACTCGAACTTCGAAAGCGTATAAAATTTAAAGCTCGTTATATAGTTTTGCTCTCGCCTGAACACTGAATAAAATGCCCGTTTTGATTGGAAACCAGTGGCGGTGGCACAGAGAATGGAATGAGGTGGTGGTGCCAGCACTCGACTAATACTGGCCAAAGCGTAATAAAACAATGACGTCTTTAAAATGTGAACAGAGTCAATCCGTTTCATTGTGGTAGATAAAAGGTGTTCAGCATGTTCCATCTGTTTGTAGCACATGTGAAATCACTGCGACGTAATTAAAATATTATTAAGTTGGTGTAATCGGAATAGACTTTAGAAAGTGTGAGAGAAACAGTGGGAAAAAAATTGCACGTGCATATGCAGACAAATACACCCGATATTTGTGCCGAATGAGTGTGAGTGCGCGTGAAAAACCTCCATGCCGGAGTTGTGTCGTCGTTTGCATGCAGGCACAAACACATAATACATACCACAATTTCATGTGCAAACAACGTCAATTATTCAGAAAGAAAATTATTACGAAATTATGTGAACTTAAATATATGCGAACGCGCCAACAAACGGTGGCTACTTTTGGATGGAGTTATACTGTTGCTAATATCGATATTGGAAGAGTTGATATGCACAACAGCAGCAACAACAACAATAATAATAACAAAATATGCATCGCATAGACGGCGTCTGGCGAAAAACCGAAGCTGACTCAATAAACAACGGTCGTAAATGTGGCGGCAAGAGTTGAATAATGGGCGCAGGAAAAAAAAAATTGAAACAGAAAAAAGTGCAGCAACAAAAGTTGCGACGATCGCCCAATATTAAGCGTTTGTACAGAAATGTAAACAAACGCGTGGAGTAGTGAACAATTTGAAAGTCGCTTCAATAAAATCATAAATGCAGAGCGTGAACGAGAGCGGAAAAAAAGGAAACAAGTGAACACGAACCGCCTGATGTGTCTTCCGTTCTGGCGCGCTGGCATTCGTGCACTGCCGCGCTAGATGTATTTATTTTTTTTTTTTGTTTATTTGTTGAATTTGTACTTACTTGGCCTGTATCCGTGTCGAATTTGTAGAGCCGCATGGCAGGATTGTTCGAGCCGATCGACTGTTTTTTCGGTGTAACAGATGGTGCAATCATAATCCATGAGACTGGTTTTCCTGCAATAAATCCCATTATTGGTATAATTAGTCGAATCATAATGTTAATAACAATCTTGGCTTTTTTTTTTTGCCCCTCGCACATCGTAATTAAACATTAAAGATACACACCACTGTAACAGCGCTTTCATTACGCACTCTTTACCCTACGTACATATATGCGTCATATTTTCCTTCTATTTAATGAAAACCCAACCATAATTTTCTGCTCATTTTCATTGTACTTTTAAGAGCGGTGAAAGCATACGCGCTCTATGATACATACACATTGTGCCAAAAGTCACACATTAAAATACGCTCCTGCAAATACGCAATATTTGCTGATTTTTGTATCAGTCTTTTGTTGCATTCTAGAGCGTATGGCTAAAATCAAACTTATTTTATTATTAGCAAAACAACCTCAACATATGGCCACATACTCTTTATGTGTAGTTAATAATTGTCTCTTTCTTTTTGTGGGATGATGATGGTGTCTTACTGCGCAAACAGTTTTGGAAGTTTACCATTTTGTACCAATGTTCCGTTTGCATAGTATGAAAGATGCAATCATAAAAAAGAAAAAAAAAAAACGTTAAATAAACCGAATTGAATTATTCACTGAAGTGAGCTATCTTCAAAAAATGACTTATAGAGTTCCAGAGTGCTACTTCGTGCAAAATGAGATAAATTCATTTACGCTAGAAAAACGTGTCTATCCCTTAGATATTTGGGACAGAAGATTTACTTATTTTAAATGAAAATCGTCATCGATATAATTCAAAATAAAAACTCGATTTTTAACTAAATAGTGTAAACACAATGTAAGTTATGAAATTGTTCCACTTCACTGAAATGACAGTTGAATTCACACAAATTGCATTATAGTTTTACATTTTCGATATGTTATTAATATGTTAATAACCAAAATATTGGAAAATTTCTAATAACTCAAACATAACATATTATTAGATTAATAAGATTCTACGATGTTATTAACATATTATCTTATTATTAATAAGATAATCTTATTAAAATATTAATAAAAAAATCGGATTTTATTAACCAATTTTTTTCTTCACAAAGAACGACTGAAAGCTTTGCATCATTATAGACAATAACCGAATTCTGCTATAAACAGCTTTTTTAATCAGAGACAACAACCATTTCGGCTTTAAATCGTTAAAATTTGCATTGATTTAAGTAGAGATAATTACCAAAATAGCTTCACGTTTTTAGTATTCTGTTATACATTGAGTTATAATGAACAAAAATGTCAAATGATGCAAAAAACTGTACTAATTTCATAGTCGTTTTTTTTTTTTCAAAGTTTCATACTAAAAACATGTCAAATATCGTCAGACGACGAAATCTTGAAGAAAAATACATCTGACAATATTTGACATGCTTTGAAAAAATTTGTGAAGAAAAAAATTGGCTAATAAAATCCGATTTTCTTATAAATATTTTAATAAGATTATCTTATTAATAATAAAAAGAATTACATTGGTAATCCCGAACTTTTCCGTACCATTGGCCTGCGTTGTCCGCATGTATTTTTGGTTATTTTTTGTGAATTTTCTTGAAATAAAGGCAGTGAAAATATAATAATGAAAATAAAGTGAAAAATCGGTCACTTTAACTAAAACTTCGACAAATTTGTATGAGAGGTAGCCATAAACCGATTCTTATTGTCTTTAAACTTTCTGAGGTTTCAATGGGAATCGATTTACGGGTACCTCTCATAAAAAATTGTCCAAAAGACGGTAATTTTAGTCAAAATTTCAAAAATTTTGTATGGGAGGTACCCGTAAATCGATTCCGATTGATTTCAAACTTTCAGAATCTTATTTTTCTCCCAGAAAAGGGATGGATCTTTTTACTTTTCCGTACACAACGTGTCAAGGGAAAGTATAGGAATTGGTCCCGAAAACTTTTTTCGCAAAATTGGTTTAGATCATCATAAAAACTCATGAAACGCGAGGAAAACCACTTTTTGAGACACTTTTCCGTTCGTGTGTTGTCGTCGTCGTCGTTGGTGTTTGTTAACACGATAACTAAAAAATAATTGAGATAATCAAAATCTGGAAATGCCAAAAGTTTTGTATCCGAAAAACTTAGTTTAAGTTCGAAGATGAGCCATTTTCGATTTGACCCTGGGGTAGGTACTTGCCCTAAGAAAAACCTCAAAAAATTGACATTTTTGTATGAGAGGTACCCGTAAACCGTACCTCATTGGCTTTAAACCTTCTGAGGTTTCATTTTTTGGAGAAAAAATAAGATTCTGAAAGTTTAATCTTGATCGCATTTGCAGAAGTTTGGTTTTTGGCCCTCAATTTTTTCCAAGAAAATTTCGACAAAAATTGAGGACAAAAAATCAAACTTCTGCAAATGCGATCAACATGAAACTTTCAGAATCTTATTTTTTCTCCAAAAAATGAAACCTCAGAAAGTTTTAAGCTAATTAGAATCGATTAACGGGTACCTCCCATACAAAATTGTGCAAAAATCGGTAATTTTAATCAAACTTTCAAAAAATTTGTATGGGAGGTACTCATAAATCGATTCCGATTGGTTTCAAAATTTCAGAATCTTATTTTTCTCCCAAAAAATGAAATCCCAGAAAGTTTGAAGCCAATCGGAGTCGTTTTTCAGGTACCTCCCATACAAAAGTGTCAATTTTTTGAGTTTTTTTTTAGGGCAAGTACCCCAGGGTCAAATCGAAAATGGCTCATCTTCGAATTTAAACTAAGTTTTTCGCATACAAAACTTGGTATTTCCAGATTTTGATTATCTCAATTATTTTTTAGTTATCGTGTTAACAAACACCAACGACGAAGACGACGACAATGACGGCACACCAACGGAAAAGTGTCTCAAAAAGTGGTTTTCTACGCGTTTCATGAGTTTTTATGATGATCTAAGCAAATTTTGCGAAAAAAGTTTTCGGGACCATTTCCTATACTTTCCCTTGACACGTTGTGTACGGAAAAGTAATAAGATGGATCTTATTAACTTTTTAATAAAATGGCGGTCTTATAATAAGATAATATGTTAATAATATCGTAGAATCTTATTAATCTAATAATACGTTCCCAATGAACACATGTAATGCTAAATGTTTGAATTTTGTGCATATTTTAATGTAATGCTAAATGTAGCACTAAAAGTGCAAAAACTGTGCAATTTTTGGACCAATTTAGATAAAATTTTGTTTCTGGGCACAATATGTGTAAGAATTGTGCACGATTTGGGAATAAATCTACTATGCACAATAATTGCACGTGTTTGGCTCATTGGGTTATGTTTGAGTTATTAACGCTCCGTTAATAATATGTTAATAATTAATAACATTAGTATGTTAATGCCTGTAAATCTATAAATTGCATTCAGCTCTGTTTAAAATGTCAAACTGCCGAGCGCTTCAAGCGATCTGTTCCGTACAGAATGTACGTGGAGAATTTGTGGATATTCCGAATTTACTGTTTTATGACACAGCTGAATGCAATTTGTGTGAAGTCAACTGTCATTTCAGTGAAGTGGAACAATTTCATAACTTACATTGTGTTTACACTATTTAGTTAAAAATCGAGTTTTTATTTTGAATTAATCACGTTGGAGATGATTATTTTCTTTCTATTCATAATCTCTTGAAATTGATTGAGCTTGAATTGAAAAAGAACACTTATTACGGCCATTCTTCGAGAATTTCGTGCATTTGTGTGACATTTGAATTTGAAAAATTTGTGCAATGAGATTTTATTTAAAATAAAATCTCTATTGTGTTTTTTAGGTATAAATTGAGAAAAGAAATGTTCGAAAATCAGCTTTGAATGTAGTGTGATTCGTTATAGGCGACAAACAATTGGATCCAGGATTAAATGCAACTGGTTGCTTCTTAATTTATTTAGACATTAATGTTTGTGCTATCGTTTATGTTGTTTATCATCAAAGCACGCACAATTGCCATCTCGAAAAAATAATTTAAAAAAATTGTCATCAAAATATAAATATTTAATCAACAAAACATCGTATTAAGTTGGACTATCGACAAAAAAATGGATGTGTTGCAAATCATTAATGAATCACAAAAGATCCAGGATCGAACCATGAATGAAAAAATCATCTTGCTTTAGCTTTTTATTTTGAAAAACAAAAAAATTGTGTTTTCCTGTTGTTATGATGAATTCATATGTGAGATTTGAACCAATCAAGGAATTTAATATTTTTAGTGCATAAAGTGGGCGAAATAACGCATAAACAATTTGATGTCCGTGAACATCAATATTGGTGACAAGTAAGCTTCATTTTTTTTTCACTACGAAGTACACGGGCGCTGCTTGTACGAAATTTCGTTTGTATGGTTCATGTTTCGAGGGTGGATGAAGTATACCCTATTTTGTCTTTAGTGTTGCATGAGGAAGGTTAAGACACAAAAGAAGCATTGAATTATTCACTGAAGTGAGTCGCATTCCGAAAATAATTTAGAATCCAATCCACAGAAATCAAACAAGGGAGTGACCACGTTAAGCACAGTGTCCGCTGCTGCTGTTTTGTTATTTTAGAAAGGAAAAAATAGCCCGGTGAAAATTTAATGCAATCAAATATTTAATATCAATAAACCGATTCTGTATGAACGAGTCGCACTCAATGGACCTTCTGAAGCAAAGCAATTTAAAATGACAGCAATTGTGTACCATTCATTCAAGTAAATTATGGCTTTGGTGGGGCTGTTATCGATTTACGCAATTATTCCATATACCACTTCCTTCAAAATGCTCCGATGTGCGTGTATGTTGTTCAATGGAGTGATAAAAATAACGGAACAAGACACGAAACGACCGAAGGAAATTGACGATTTCGGGAAATGTGCGTGCGTCATTTGTTTAAGTTGCTATTTTCAAAACGGTAAATCAAAGCTTTGTGTTACGATGACCAAATAATCATGAGGTTTGTCCAGCAACATCGAAAACAAAATTTTGGACGCATTCGAACTAGTCAAGTAGAACTTTCGATTTTATACACAAAATCAACATTCTAAACATAAAAGTTTCAAAAAAAAAATTCATTTACAGCTACCATTCATCCATGAATAGCATTTACATTGAGCAGACGAAATTATACGGTTGGAATTTTCATATTCTATTAGAATTGTTAAATGCATTGCGTGTGTGTGTTCACATGGAATACATTAATAAGAAAACGGTATGACAAATAATGAAGTGTTGTTTTCTATCATAAAAACGTTTCAAATAATTATATGTTTATGCATCGAAAACAATCGAACTAATCTTTGCCCGTACGTATATAATATAGCAATTAAATGTTAATTTCGATAAATCACACAAAAATGTGTATACAATGTTTAACCTTTTATTGCTTTCGAACAAATAAATGAAGAACCAATGGGGAACATGTTAAACATTTACGAAATTACTTATTACATATTTATCGATAGAAATTTCCACGAATATAGTCGAATAATATTTTATTTATTTTGATCACATTTTTGTGTTGCTATACTGGTGTGCGAACAACAATCCCAATCATTTCCCATATTTGATTCGAATTTGCTGCTCATTTGCTGCTCAACTACACATTGATTCGAAATAAAATTGTGGCCGGCAATAAGATAAGCATTTAATTTCTTACCATTGTCATTATAGATGATGCGAAAAGAGTCTGAATGCAAGTGCCCGAAAAATTGTCCCAAAATTATTGATGAATGCTTGCGTACGAGTTGAAGATAGCGTAAATTGTTTTTCTCCGAAAAAACGGTGATGTGACCGTTTGGTTGAGCGCCCATGTGTCGTTCGTCTGAACCTGGCGGTATATGTCCAACGATGTACACCTAGTACGCCCGTTGTCCCACGATGTGTTTGTTGTTGTTATCGTTCGTGTGTCGCATTCCAATGCACGTGATCGAAAAATATGAAACGAAACGGAAAATTAGAGCAGAGAAAATTCAAACGAAATGCTAAATGCTTGAAAAAAGAGAAAACTAAAAGTGACTCTATATCTTTTTTGGTATTGAGCATTTTATTTGAGGATTTTATTTCTTGTTGATGCCGGTCTGCAACAAATATTTAAGAATATTGTGCAAATGTCCGTATCCATCATGCAATCAATTTGATTTGATATTCTTTTTACAGTTTCGTTTCCGAAAACAGCAAGTCATCCAATTCCACATTGACGCCTCACATTCACCAAGTTACATTCAGTTTTCACATCCCATTTTCAAAAGCTTTAATATATAATATGTACACTTGCAGCGACAGAAGAGACGTAGAGAGAAAATAAAGAAGTAGAAGAAGAACACGAACCAGAGCTCAAAAATGAATGTCACATCGAAATGTAAGTCAAATCAACAGTACATGCATTTTATTCATTGCTGATGTCTGTCTTTCACAACCCAAAACTGATTTGATGTGTAGAACACACTTTCGTCCTGTCGAACGGTATTTGATGCGTCATTCTCATTTGGTAACGTCTCTGTGATTTTTCTTCTTTTTTACACAGTGCACAGAATTTATTAAGTTTAATTTTATTCGCACCGAAGAAAATGAACAAAAATTATTCGCATCAAAAATTTGGTAAAATCACAAACCAATTATGAACAAGCAGGCAAAACGTACACGTAAATGGGGTAAAATGCTTTTTTCTTCTCGAACCGTTTGTTTGATGCCAACCTGGATTATTACGATATGTCTTTGTCTTATTAAACCTTTTTGTATTTATTGTACTTGAACATCTCGTACAACGTGTAATGTGCACAACAATGTCTATTTCTCTCTCTCTCTCTCTCTCTCTCTCTCTCTCTCTCTCTCTCTCTCTCTCTCTCTCTCTCTCTCTCTCTATGTATGTATTTGTGTGTTTATTCTTTTGCTCTCGCCAACCTTCTCATTTTCCGTTTTTTTTACCATCATTATTTTTCTCTGCATGTGCGAAATACTTATTTTTCGTTGTTTCTTTCGTCCTTTCTATTTCTTCTTCATGTATCTGAGTTGCAAAATAAGCTAGCTTTTGTACTGGTCTGCTTGCCTGCCTGCCATTTGTTACGGAGAGATTGTTGCCTCTCTTGCGCTAAATTTCGACCCATTTCTTGTGTCAGAAGCTTTATGCAATAGTGAGCATTGCCTATGCAGTTTGTCTCTGCCGCTTTGTTGCCATTGATGGTTTGGTTGTTGAATTGCGAGTCTGCTACTTTGTTTTATTTTCTCTTTGTTTTGTTTTTGGTGACGATGTATTATGTTTACGCGACACAACACACTCTCTCGCCCAGCTCTATAATGAAGACAGAGCCGGGAAAATCCGATATGTGAAACGAAATACAATAGCTTCAAAATAAATCTGAAACCAAAATCTCTGTCGTCGAGGATACATTTGGACGGCACAACATACAAAGCATCAATTGAATTCTCATTTTTTTTTCTATTTCTTTCGTTCGTTCTTATCGCTTCTTTTTTTGGGTTTCTCTGGCGTTAGAGCTGCCGATCCGAATGTGTTTGGTTGGAATATTTCGTTTCACGTATTTTTCTTCCACAAACCGCCCCCCCCCCCCCCTTCGTCCAAATTACTTTTTATATTTCGATGTGTGTGTGTGTGTGTATTTTTTCTCTTTTTTTTCTTTCATTCGAACTGTTACCAGCAAACTTGTAATTTTATACCGATACGGCCCAACGGTTCTAGACATAACAATTATGTAATCACGTGAATGCTCCGCAAATGCGATTAATCATGATATAAATTCAAGCTATAGGAAAAAATATATTATGTATACACAATGTGTATTACACATATATGTGTGAGCGATAGAGAGAGAGAGAGGGAGAGAGAGAGAGAGAGAGAGAGAGAGAGGGAGAGAAAGGAAAATACGACGCTACAAATCTGGAATGCAAGCATTGGGCTCTGCGACGTTGACAACTGGCAACAACGACGACGATATTCACACGCAGACCAAACTAAAAATCATTCGTGGCATTTTATATCTTCTCATTGATTTTTTTTAGTGTATTTATTTTGATTGCGCATTACAGCGTATAATCGCGCAAATCCCCTGTACCCACTGTGCTACGTACACTCCTGTACTTTCTCTCTTACTTACTAACTCTTGCTCACTTTCAGTCTCTCGTTTATCGTTCAACATTCTTACAAATTCGGTCTCAATTCTTATATCCTCACATTTACAATCATATATGACATGAAATCATGATGACCTCTACCATGGTCATATGATTTTCTATTTTCTGCTTTCATTCAGGAATGTCTGTTGTGTTGTTTGCCAACTATATATATTAGTGGGTATCCAGCAGAACTATATATGCTATTTGTGGCGCACACACAAAACCGTTTTGATTTCCATTTTGATTCAACGACTATCGAATTCATAGCGATTTCATTATCATAACGGCATTTGAATATACTACTCAGCTTCAGGGGGCGAACAATGTATGTACATTAGGCCATTTCACCATGTTGAAAAGTCTAAACCAACATACACATTCTGAATCGGTAGAGCCTGTAGATTTTAAATATATAATTTTTGTGTTATAAAATTTATTTCTCGCGAGCAAAATTGGGAAATAATAAATAAATGAATTTGAAAGGTTTTATCATGAACCGTACAACACGTTTGAGTCACGCATCATAGCAGAGTTCGAATGTTTTGCAATGGATACTATGCATACGAGATATATATGTATTTTCGACATCACAGTGACGAGCTATTGTTTTTTCGAAAACGCAGTGGGGTACCAAAGGGATGTCTAAAAGAGGTTTTCAGAATTCGTAAATTTTCTCCAAAAATGGTTGGGGAGACGATTTCTGAGTGATTTAAATATATTGAATTAATTTCTGGCTAATTGAATTATTTATTTATTTCTTTATTTGATTCGGTATTTGTTCAGAAAACATATACATGCTGCCCGAAGGCCAATTATAGTTGTTTTTTTTTTTACATTTTCATCCTTAAATCTATGTGTATATGAATAAAAAAAAAATATCATCATAATTATTAACATCAAAATTCCAAAATTCAAATAAATATGTAATTTTATAACAAAGTAAGATAAAAGAAAAAAAAATAACATTTGCATACATCACTATGATTTAATTAAATACTTTTCGAAATGTTTGCTAAAATTTTTATAAGATTTTTTTTCTTTAATTTCATCTGGTATGACGTTCCATAGCTTGGGTCCACCGATAAATAAGCTAGATTTATGAGTGTTTGAGTGAGGTTTTTGTATGATGAGTTTGTTTTTGGATCGTGTATTATTTTCGTTATGTCGCAATATATCATTTAAATATTCAGGGGCTTTTTTGTTTGTTATTTTCCATATCATATTAGCTATATGAGATGTTCTTCTATCATATAGACTTAATAGCCCAAGTTTATTTCGATGTGATGTTATGTGCTCACTTCGCTTTATGTTCATGACAAATCTAATGCAGCAGTTTAACATTTTTTCTAATCGGTCACTATCTTGATTTGTTCCATGAGCACCGTATTCATGATACACAATATCCATAAAATCAAAGATTGGCAATATAAGTGATTTAATGAGCTGTAATTTCACATCGTAGGGTAACATTTTTTTCAATGGTTGAAGTGAATTTAATGCACCATATGTTTTCTTTAGAACGGATTTGATATGATCATTATTATTCAAATTTCTGTTAATGATATAACCCAAATCTCTTGCCGAATCAACATATTCTATTTCTTGATCATTGATTTTTATTTTCGGCAATTTTGAATGATATATTACCATTGATAAAAGCGCTACAGGATAAACGTATAACTTAAAGATAGGTTTTTTCTGAAAATACTCATTTTATAGCAGATTTTTCTAAAACTCATTCTCCAGAACTGTAATTTTAGAAAATTGCATCTTGAGGTGTGTATTTTTAGAAAACACATACAAAATACACGTATTTGTATTTCAATGTGTTTTTATCAAAATTCATACCTAACGATGGATTTTTATAAAATCATAGTGCTATTACAGGAGATTTAGAAAAATCCACAATGGAACATGGATTTTTATAAAAACCATGGTTAAACGTATCATTTCTCAAGTATTATGATGAGTTTCAGAAAAATATATACAAAATGATAGAATTTCATAAAATCGCAGTTCTGGAGAATAAGTTTTAGAAAAATCTGCTATAAAATATTATTATTTATATTATATTTAAATCACTCAGAAATCGTCTCCCCAACCATTTTTGGAGAAAATTTTCGAATTCTGTAAACCTCTTTTAGACATCCCTTCGGTACCCCACTGCGTTTTCAAAAAAAACAATAGCTCGTCACTGTGATGTCGAATATACATATATCTCGTATGCAAAGTATCCATTGCAAAACATTCGAAATCTGCTATGATGCGTGACTCAAACGTATTGTACGGTTCATGATAAAACCTTTCAAATTCATTTATTTATTAATTCGCAATTTTGCTCGCGAGGAATAAATTTTATAACACAAAAATTATATATTTAAAATCTACAGGCTCTACCGATTCAGAATGTGTATGTTGGTTTAGACTTTTCAACATAGTGAAATGGCCTAATGTACATGAACGAAAAAGGCGACCCGTCGAAAATCATAGAAAATGTAGATAATAATGTTGGTTTTACTCTTTCAATTCGAAAAAAACATTTATTGATCATTAGAAGTGTGATATGGTCGAACGGTGAAATGTTGAATCGTGGCGCCATCTTCGTTAATCTCTTCTTTTTTTTTTTGGTTTTTTTCTTCTTCTAATTTTACGATCATTTCACAAGACTCAATCCCTACTCAGAAATTTTACTTTGAGTATGCGACACACCGGCAATAAGCAATGATTATGGGGCGACCAATTTCGTGTCAAAAAAGTACGTGACTACAATTTTCTCCACTTTTGATTTCTCTGTGTGGCTGTCGCAAAACAGACAGTTTATTCACACACCTTTCGTACACCTTTCGATATTTCCTGGAAAAGCACACGGTTCGGTGCATTCAAACGTTGTGGTGAACATAGAAATTCAACTTGTCGCGCTTATATTGACAACACACAAATGATTCGACTACTTCTCGCTTGAGATCTTTTTTGCTTTTGCTCCTGTTAATTTCAAATATTTGCATTCTATTATTTATGTATTTTATTTTGCCATCCGTTTGTTTTGGTCATTGATTGTGGCTTGCTATTTATGATAGCAATTCCAATTTAGATAACCATTCTATTGCACAATTCACACGTAAAAGTTTGAACAGTCGTTGTTGCTGTTGCGGTTGTTGTATTTTTTTTTTCGTTGTTATGGTTCATATCAATGGAATCAAATATTTTTGTGATATGAATTGAATGCTGCTCAATATTTTCTGGCTGTCATCACTGATGATAAATGCGATTGTTTGAATTGACAACGAACAAAAACGTGGTAAGCTGAATTGTTTCGCAATTATTATTTTGCAGATGTAATTTTTTTTTCATTCATTATGCCATTGAAAAAAAAGTGGTTCGGAGAGAGAGAGAGAGAGAGAGAGAGAGAGAGAGAGACAGAGAGAGAGAGACAGAGAGAGAGAGAAGGAGAGGATAGAGTGAGAAATAAAATTTCAATTTGATGATTCAGTGAATAATAAACAGTGAAAATTTATTGCCAGATATGATTGACCTGCAAAGTTCGAACACTTGATGTCCTAGTTGTTCAAGCATTTTTGAGTACGAAATTCTTGAAAGCACATTTTCGATGAACGAGTATTGAACACGGAATTGCAAACAATTGCATAAAATATGAAATGAAAGTGTTCAAATAAATAGGATGGCATACAATAAGGAAACTGCTGCACTTTAACATTCAAGCTGAATCGGCTCGTTAAATATGTTTACATTTATTTATTTATGATTTGAAATATTTCGAAGATAGCACAATAAACAAGACAAAAACTCCTTAGAAAATACTACAAGACGAGTTTACTTCGCAATACATTTACAATCGAAATGGGCGTGCGGAAAAGTAAAAAGAGAGTGGAAAACTTTATGTGTAGAGGAATTTCGCTGGTTGCGTTTATTTCCTTTAATGCTCGTTTCATTAGACGAAACATTCGCAGATGAAGAACCACAGTGGCAGCAAACTGAAACACTCAAAGTACACACAGAAACAGTCTCATGCTTACACATACATCGACTTGAAGAGAGAAGAAGAGAGAAAAAAGGCAGCTGAAAGTTCCAATTGAAAGACAACGGACGAGGATTTAATTAATTCTCTTCTCGTAGTTTGTAAACAGAAAATTTTCTATAATGAAATTTTATTGTCTCTCGCTGTGACTTTGACTGTTCGGCTAATATACTAGAATTATCTCGTCTCAGGGCCGGCAAAAATCTTTGGCCACATTTTGTGTGGCTGTCGCTGTGTGCGCCATGAAAGTTGAAGCAAAAAAGTTTTGCGGACATTTCACAGTTACGAAATGAATTAAGAGATGTTAAGTGTTTCAGTAATATTTGAAAATCTAAATAAACAAGCATTTTCTCTCTACAACATTCTCCTGCTTCTTCTTCTTCTTGTTCTTCTTCTTCTTCTTCTTCTTCTTTTTCTTATTAATTTTTTTTTTCTCCATCGAATAACCTAATTATATTTTCAGAGCGTGCAAAATTCATGAAATGGACAAGCGCGTGTGAAGTGGAAAATGGGGACGTGGCCATTTTTCGTGACTCTGATGAATGTAATTAATTTTGCTTAAGTAAATATACACTATTATTTTTAATAGTTTGAATAGCAGCGAAAATCAGCGGCGGCGACAACAACAGCCGCATAGAAGTGGCTTATTAAAAACCGTATTGTTTCGCTTAATTCGTGCACTTGCACGCAGCTGGTCGCCGGTGCTTACCAATTTTTTTTTTCTTTTCGTCGTTGTAAATTCACATTTCTGTCAGCTCACACAGACACTTTCATTCTATTGGCATATTCAAATATTTAATCTATTTTCATCGTAAATGGCATACGGACGTTATAAAGGATGCAAAGCAAATGAAATTGGAATGAATTCCGAGTGAAAAGTGTAAATGCAAAATGTTATGGAGAGAGAAAGAGCCAGAAAAAAGACCATCGCAAGCCAGTTAATGTTAGCTACATACCGTTTCCTTGTTGCGACTCGATTTTTCCAGTACAGCTTCCAGCCATTCCCATTGTTTTTGCGCTTCATGGCTTTCACCGCCCGACAATGCGCTCACCGTGCCACCATGCTCATCAATATTGCTTGCACTGTATCCATTGATGCCGTTACTTCGATAATGATTTCCATGGTGATAACGATAATTGTTGTGCTCATTCAAATCGCTCATACTGGGCCGTTGTCGAATGGGTGACGAATGTGATTGTGTATATTTAACATCATGTCGCATAAAATTGGTATTTAATGCGATAATTCGCAATCGACTCTTCCTCTGCTCGATGGTATAGTATCCGCCTATTTTGGATGATATCGGAAATAAATAACGAAAATGCCAATGACAATGTGGACAACAATTGACAATAAACAGAAAAATATATATATGCTCGAGATTCAATCAGAATCATGAAATGGAACACAAAGATTAAATCCGGTAAAAGGTAGTCGCGTCGGTTCACATCGCTTTTATTGAAACCATTTCAACGAAACGTATGTTTTTTCCCTATTCCTCAACAAGGTGAATCAATCCAGACTATTTGCAGTGTGTATGGATGCAGTTCAAACAGAAAATGAAAACCATTTATATGTTCAGTGTTGGGCATTGTTTCTCTTGTTTCGTTCGCTCCTTTTACCGGCACATTTTCTGTTTATGTTTGTGTTTGCTCGCATTGTGTGTCGTTTCGAATGTGAATTCGATTTTTCTTACCCTTATTAAATGTTTCCAATGCCTCATTCGGGAGCCAGTGTCGCCATAGTTCACCTAAACGTCGAAAATTATTCCCTTGTCCATCTTCATGACCAAGCACCGGAAAAACGAATTGCGATGGAAACGTTCTACTGAGCAAATCCGTTATATTCCGTAACACATCGAGCCGATGAGTTTCGATATTTCGCCTCATTGAATGTGCCAAAGCATCCCTGAAAAAAAAAATAAATTATGCAAATTACAATTGTGTGTTTGAATGAGAATTTAAAAAGAATTGTAAAAAAGACGTGAAAAAGAGAGATAAAATGGAGGGAACTCTTGTGTTTCACCAACTCCTATTCTTAATGAAGATGGTTGAAAATCGAATGGTACAAATCAACAACGACTGATTCTTGCCTTCATTTCGATTTTGGTTGGAATCGAAAAAGAGCAAGAGAAGAAAAAAAAGGTATTAACATAAGTAATGTAAACCTCTGCATTTTTTTATTCCCACTCTCTATACGTCTTCGTTGGGGTTAGCCGATTTATGTGTATTTGAATTTTGGGTGGATTCCCACACGTTGTTCTCGTATAATATTAAATAACAGCGGTTCAATCGCATTAAATCGTGACAAACATCGACATTTCTCAAGGCGATACGAAATTTTTCTTGCGTCAATTGCTTAATTTCATTGTTGTTGCTGCTGATTTCTTTTCCTCTCATGCGAGTGACAGCAACAATTTTACCGTGGCACAGCAAAAACAATTTAAACACTTGAATTGACGACTTCTTTTTTGCCCAGCGTCTTTTTTCTATTCTTCTCCACTTCTATTGGGTAGCTAAGTTCAGACAACATTCTGAAGAGAAAAAAAAAACTAGAATTAACTCGTTTTGCATTCGTCTCCAGTTTGTGCAGTCCAACTGATCCCACACGTTTGAGTAATAAAGGCAATGGTGTGACTCCTTCACTGAACGAGCAAGCAAGCAAACGAACGGACGACGGCGTGTGCGCGCGCGCTCATTTGCTCACACTAAATGATGTGAACAATTCGAAATTTCCTTGTTCTTTCTTTTGTTGTTTTTTTTTTGCTTCAACTTTTTGGCAGATTAATCTACACCCATTACGACAGAGAAAAAAATTGTAATTAGATTACTGTTAAAATGTACGTTTGGTACAGTTCTATTTTGTATTTTGTGCATAATTTTTCTTTTCTTTGTTCCGTTGAGGACATGCTTTCTCCCAACACTTCCAACTCCCCTGTCCTTCGCTTTACATTGCTATTCTCTCACGGTCGCCTCTAATCGTTTGCTTCGTACTCAATTTTGTCATTCAATGTTTTAAATTTTCGTAAAATCATACTCTATATGGTACACAGTGTGCATGTATGTAGAAGCTATGCAGAACGGGCACAGTGAAGGAGGCCAGGGTGACAGGGGATAAAAAGGAGACGAATAAAATAATAAAAATAAATTCTAGGTTCTGGAAATGGCCAACAAGGGAAAATCATTCGTGTGTTAATTCAGCACATGAGTTGGATGCTTAATTTATTTCGTCCGAAAAAGAAAACGGAACGTCGAATGAACGAGCGTAGAGAAAAAGAACAAAAGAAGAACAATACGTCAGAGTGAAGGAAGCGAAAAATACAAACCAAAATAGGAAAACCAAATGGGAAAGAAGGCGAACGAGCGTGGAATTGAATGCAAAAAAGGACTTTAAATTAAGATATACAAAGAATGTGTGAACGTATGGTGTGCGCCAAGGTTTGCAGATATCTGCATATCAGTGGAAATCGACTCGGAATATATTGTTTGCAGTTGGAAATCGTCGTTGAAGAAAATGTAATTAAACTAAACTCAGTGCTTGTGTAGTGTGACATGATGGTGTCACGTGAGCAGCAAAAGTGCTACATAAATATATTTATGTGTGACCATGTGTTTTTGTATATCTGAGTGAGTGTAAGTTGCTTGGTGAACAAAGACCACACACTTTCCCGATCCGATTCCCTAGCACCAAATACACGAGTATTAACCACTCGAGTCTTGTTATTGAACTAATTCTTCAAATGATGCTCTTGAAACCGGGTGTGCGCTGAATCATTGAATTAGCATTCTCTCTCTCTCTCTCCCCATCCAGTTTTCGTTGTCGTAGTCTTTATTTTTTTATGATTTCACGACCAATTCCACCACATACACACACCGGCATTCTCTCGGCCTCCCACACCCAACGTTCGTTTCAGCTTCACAAAAACTCCGCACCGCAATGATGTTACATTCGAAAAACAATATGCAAATGAAGTTGGCATTTTTATTTCAAATTGGTCCATCAACTTGTCAATATCTTTTTATAGATGCAATAGAAAATGGTGTGGCAGGAAAAAGCGATAAAACAGTACTTGTGCACCAGCGTGCACAAACCGTTCTTCATAATCATAAAACAATTTTACATCGACCAATGTACAATTTACACGAAGCGCACACGAATAATATATGCAAATCGATATGCGAACAACATTGGCCCAAAGAGAATGTGAAACGGTGGAATTCATTTCGAGAGAATGTTTGCACAAAGTGATGGTGGCATTTCATTTGAGGGTTTCACCGTTCATTGCCGAGCCACGAACACACACACACGCACACATTTCGCCCCATCCATCATGGGACAAAATGTAAGTTTTACGAACGCATCGACCAAACGACCGGAAGAATAGAGTACGAAGGAGAGAGAGAGAGAGAGAGAGAATGGGGAAAGAAGAGAGAAAAGTGAGCGAAAAAAGGGAACATTGATTACGAAAGTGTTCGCAATTGTACGTTGTATTGGGTGTATGCATTAATTTTAAAGAATTTTTGAGTTCATAGATACATTTATTAAAATAATAAAATGAATGAGTACATTAACCAATGTAGTTGCCATCGTTAGCTATGACTTCTAGCCATCTTTCAGGCAGCTTGTTGATTCCTCGCTTGAAGAAGTCCACGTCTTTTGAGGTTATGTAGTCATCAACCTATTTTCGCACTTCTTCCTCATTTTGAAAGCGTACTTCAGACAGGGCAATCTGCATCGATCGAAATAGATAGTAGTCGCAAGAAGCAAGGTCTGGAGAGTACGCGGGCTGATCAAGCCGATCCCAACCGAGCTGCTCTACCTTATTTTTAACGATTGTTGCACGATGTGGCTTAGTGTTGTTATCGTGGAACAAAACATTGTGGTCTTTTCGAGCTATTAATGGCCGTTTTTCATCCAATGCATGAGCCAAATCATTCAATTGGCGTCGATAGCGTTCCTTATTAATCGTTTGATCTGGTTTTAGCAGCTCATAATACACGACTCCTTTCATATCCCACCAGATGCACAGCATAACCTTATCGCAATGAATATCTCGTTTTGGCTGGAATGGCGCCGGTTGGCCGGGATCAACATACGCTGCTTTACGCTTGGGGTTTTCGTAATAAACCCACTTTTCATCGCCGGTAACAATTCGATATAAAAAGCTGTGTTTTTTGTGCTCTGCAAGATGTTTTTTGCATGTGACGATCCGTGCTTTGCGCTGATCCTCAGACAGTTCATGTGTAACCCACTTTCCCAGCTTGCGAATCTTTCCCATTGCATGCAAACGTCTGGAAATGGTTGCTTGGTCTACGTTCAACTCCAATGCAAGTTCTTTTTGCGTTTGACATGGATCTTCATCCAATAATGCTTGCAATTCGTCTTCTTCAAACTTTTTTGGCTGACCTGACCGTTCTTTGTCTTCCACGTCAAAATCCCCAATTCGGAAGCGTCGAAACCAGTACTCATGTACTAGACGATGGAGCATTAGAGCTACCATAAGTTTCCAAAAGCAACCGATGACTTTCAGCAGCAGTTTTCTTCGAACTATAGAAGAAAAGTAAAACTTCCCGCAAATGCTGTTTTTTCCGCACGTATTTTGACATGATTGTAAGTGAAAAAAATTATGTTGTTTACGCTTTGGTAAAATAACACCTACTGAAAACTAATGTCAAATGATGTGGCTTTCACGTGAATATAGTTACAGTATGGCCCGATGCGTTATAGTACAAGTTATACCATCTGTAGTGGAAATTCTTTAAAACTAATGCATACACCCAATATACATACACGTATGCGGGATGATCAAGCAATGCAACGGAAATTCGATTTCGCTTCAGTGCAATTGAACGAAATGGCTTTGAAATTGCAACAACATTACAAAAAGATAGTATCCATAATTCCACATCTTCAGTTTTATGTTGAACTTTTTGCCGTCATTCGTCGAAAATTGAAAATACAATCAAATACAAATCAATTAGTGATCATTGATGCCGTTTCGATGGATTCTGCATTCTCTCTCTCTCTCTTTTCCTCTCTTTCGCTCGATTTTTTTTTCTTTCGTTTTCATTCCGTTTTGATCGACTTAAGTGTTAATAGCTGGCATTACTATCGCATTGAAATCCATTTCGTCACCGTTTGCTAAGCTCATAAAATGCTGCGCTCTTCACGCATTCCGTGTGATTTCAATCCATTACATCCTCACACACATATATGTACATTGTACGGTGGATACTTGATGTGTGTACCTGCTTGAATCGATGTGGACAAATCGCCTTATCGTGATGATTCGTGTTTAAATTGGTTCAAAAGATGAACATCATTGATACAAAAACGGCGAAGGGCAAAACACTCTCAAAAATGGCAGCGCGCACAAATTGCTGTGACAGTTACGGCCCAAACCGAGAAGATAGCATATTGACAAATGTATGATTTTTCACATAGACAACAAAAGGATGGGATGCACAATGCACATACGACCACCAACTAAAAAAACGAACGAACGAACGTGGCAAACGTGTTGTCTATTTTCAGTGATGGCAGTAGTAATAATTATGAACATACATAATCATGATGGAATATGGAAAAGCACTTGTGATGACGGTTGCGACATTGGCAGACACCGTCTATCTGTTACATGATTTCATCTCACTCGTGTTTGTTGCTGTTGCTTTTTTTTCTTGGTACAGCTATTGCTTGGAGCGCTAAAAAAGCGCAAGCAATACAAAATGAGCCCGTTCATCTCGTCGAATAGCATCTCCGTTTTATGTTATGTATATGTCTTGTTTTCCATTCGTTTGTCTAAAAAAAAATTTGTTTCGTTAATTTTTCCCAACAAAAAAAAAGTGAAACATTGGCTTGAAGAGTATATCACACTAATGGTAGCACCTAAACTGTCTTACGCGCCAAGTTGTAGCTTATTTTCGATTTACATTTTTGCCATTGTGTGTGACTTGTCGCGTTGATGATATTTTGCTCATCTTTCGTTGTTTATGGTTTGGTGGTGTATCGTTTGTCGCGTTGTTGTGAAAAATTTGAATTTGTATGTCTCACTCACGATATGTTATGTGTGTGTGTGTGTGTGTGTGTGTGTGTGTGTGTGTGTGTGTGTGT
>NW_022601408.1:2097065-2122136 GCF_009176505.1 Sitodiplosis mosellana
TGTGTGTGTGTGTGTGTGTGTGTGTGTGTGTGTGTGTGTGTGTGTGTTTGGGCGCTGTGAATGCGACAACGTTTTGAATAAGCGCCATAAAACTACTCGTCTAAGAGGAAACGCTAAACGGAAAATTATGTAGATGTTACAAATTTTCACATCGTCCCTTTTTCGTCGCTTTCCTCTCACAGTTCCGTTACCATCCGTTCGGAGTATACGTTTTTTTTATTCGTTTGCTTTTTCGCTTTCTCGCTCCGTTCCCCGTTCCCCGTTTCGGTTCTTTTCTTCACACTTGACATTGTTCTTATGTTCCCCACTTTGGTTTATGTGCACATTGTATGCATCTTCGTGGCGTTGAAATTATATGCAGAGGTATTAGTTTTTCTTTCACATTTTTTCCCACTTTCTTGACTGAAGATATTAGACTTCTTTCATTCCACTTTCATCTCCTTCTTCACTCGGTCTCCCTCTTCCATTTTCGCACACTCTTGTTAAACTACTCTGGTTTCATTCACAATTTATTTATATGTGTATAATTTACTTTTCATCCTCTGCTCGCGCTCTGTTCTTCTTTTTTTCGTATGGTTTCGCTGCGTTTTCTTTTCGTTTTTCTTTTTCAATTTCAAAGCTTTATCCAGGGCCAGTGTATGCATGACTCTCAACACACTGTTAATATTCTGTGAGAGTTTAACAGTTTTACGAAGTGAATGTCGAAGCCGGTGTCAGGCGAGAGCAACGAGTGCTTGTAATTGCCGTATTTTCTTCATCTTATATTATTTATGGCGCACACACACTTCTTTCTTTTCTCTATCTGCCTCTTTCTCCCTCTCCATCCATACAGTTGGTTCACTTTTTGTAAATATTTCAAAAACCTATTCCTATGCATTTGCTTATTTACTGCCTTTCGTCTGCACTTAACTTTTAGCTTCGTTCTGTAGCTATGCGTCCCTCGATGATATTGAATTGAAGCAATCGCTTTTTTTTCTTCTCCTTCATCGCTCACTACATACATATATGCGTGAATGTTACGAGGTGTACTTGATAAGCTCCCATCATTACAATTATTCCTCTTATTACATGTTGATTGCACCCTTTATTTTCTCTAATTTTGATTAATTTTTGTCGGATACTATAAAAATTCGTTTTTTTTTTTTACTTTTTTTCTTACAAACAAACTAAATGGCGAAGATCAATTTTTGTCTTCTTCCAAAAGCCTTCCTCAGGAGAAACAACAAGATTTCCTAAATGTTAGCCGTGTTGCCATATCTTATCGCAAGTCTTATACCTTGATTATCGTCAATGATTAATTTATCAAACGACCCGCGTTTTGTCGTTCACATTATACTTTTTTTTCTTCATTCGTTCGTTCGTTTTACATTCTTTGCCAGACTTCGTCGTCGTTATAATGTCATTCAAAAGTAAATTCTGCACACATCTCGTGCTAAACGCTACATAGTGTAATTAAAATGAATTTCTTATGTCACATAATATGACGTAAATCCAAGTCATCAATCACGTGGAAATTTTGCCAAAATATGCGTTAACGTGATTACGAGCAAAAGAGAGCGAGAGTGAAACGAAAGAGAGTCTGTAAATTGCTGCGTGTGGTTCGTGCTACGGCTGTCGCCGACAACGACGACTAAAAGACGAATGTTGCCGGTGGATATAAAGAATAAATGGCAGTAAATTCGCGCGCATGTTTCGCAAAATGAGTGCGAGAAAAATTATCGTTAAAGCTGAGAAAAAGAAAAATGCCAACACCGATAACCAAATGTCCTGAGAGAATATTTAGTGTTGTTGAAGGTTTTCGTTCGTGTGTATGTGTTGTGTTGCTGAGGTACGGTCTTAATGGTATTTCCATGCGTTTTGAATACAACGCATTATTTCATTTATTATGATGTAGTAGGCGCTTTTAAATGTATTGCGTTTGCGAATTCACTTCGGCTAAATGTAGAATTTTGCACCGTTTTTCTGCTGATGGTGAATAATATATAATGGACGAACAATGCCGTGTGGCTAACAGATCACAAAATGTTGCTCTTGCTTGGTAAATTGGCCGAACCGGAGAGATGGGAGAAGAAGAGTAAAAAAAAAAGAATTGGCACACTTTTTGTGCTGTCCTTTGAGGAATGGTATTGTAGAAAAATCACCTGCAGCTCAAGGCTGTGTTTGCACGTTGCTTCTAAGCACACAGAAAATGTGGTGACGATAGACAAAAATAAATCAGTTACATAATACCCAACATTATCTTCCGTAAATGCCGACAAGCAGTCGAGAGAGAAAATATCCATGCGATTACATCGTTTTGGATATACCCATTCGATATGGAGATAGTGCCGAGCAATGTGATTTTGCTTTTCGGATGACTGGATTAAAAGCGAACCAAAGTGTTTTTTCCTCTTTCTTTCTTCTTCTTCTCGTTTGCTAGAGAAAACTTTGCAGATTATCTGGATAGTTGGTGTTGCTTCCAATTTAGTTGTGTTCAAATGATTTAAATCATTTAAAATGAACAAGAAAATCGTGTTGGTGTTTCTCGTTTCGAACAAACAAAGAAGATTTTCATTGATACTCTCGTACGCCTGGCGAACATTGAAATCTAATCAAGCTCAAACGTCGTATTACTTTTCCCTTTGTTTGTCGACAGAAATAATGCATTTTCACATACATATACCTATGTATGCATATATAAAGCACACACACTCGTTCGAACATTGAATGAATGAGTATGAGCTCGTGCTCACGTGCATCCTCGATATTTCTCTTTTCAATTTCAGGTTTTGGATTCGGTTTCGTATTCGATTTGAATAGCATGCCATAATAATAATACTAATAAAAGAAGGAAATATCTATTTATCTGATGTACAAACGTGCCATGCTCAATGTATACGGGGCCAAACATTTATTGGTATGATCCCATTTCCTTGAATTTGTATCGCTCTTCCATTTTATTTCTATTCCACTCTCTTTCCATGCAACGCACACTAGCCACACATGGTCTCCTTTTTTTTTACCATGGCACTTATGCGTGTGTGTGTTTTTATTTTTACGAAATGTCTTAATAAGATGATTGAATTCTCTTACCCGGTCCATAAAACGAATTCCACATTATCTCCTTGCCTCGATTTCATCGCTTGCGTTGCTGATTCGAGTAAAGACCACGGGCTGTCGCACATATAGTCACCGAATCGACCAGGCGGTGGATGTCCAGAATTTGTTTGATGATGTTCAATATGCCAACAACCTGGATTTATAAAAACAACCATTCAATGAACGTACACATAAACATAAACATATTTTTTATTGCATTTCAATCACGTAACAAACGTTATGCGAACGAGACAGCAAAAAAAAAGTAACACAAAATGTATATGGGCGAAAAGCTTACAGCTTACTAAATATTGGCCAAAACGATTGAAATGAATGAAACGAATAAATATGAAAATGAACGGTGGAACGAAAAAAAAAAAATGGAATTGCATGAAATAACATTACAAACGAAACACAAACTGGGATTTCAAAATGGCATTTTTACGCCAGATTTGGCTGCAAATCGTCAATCGATTTTTGCATACGAAAAGTGAAAAAAAAAAATAAGTGAACAAATGGATAAAAACTTACTTTTTGCAACATCGCCTTTGGTCGAATACGATGTGTCCAGATGGAGGTCGGTTATATGCCAGAAGTAGCCTGCAAAGCAACCAGCCACAGAGAATGAGGCAAGAGAGGGAGAAAGAAAAAGAAAACATAACAAATTTTATATGATTGCATTGATTGAATATGTGTTTGTGTATTTTGTGAATGTGCTCAAGTGACGTGCGTAACTGATGGCTGCACGAAATACGATAAGCTGCAATCAAATATGGTATAATTAACATTTCTTTGAATAACTAATTCCAACGGTAATCATTGTTCAGTACGATGTGGCCAATGCCTCGAATTTAATTGAATAATGGCACATCGATCAAACTGTCAATATTCGCCACCGCTATCACTATCACGGTTTGGTTTACATGCTTTGGCGAACCGTAAATCGCCTTGAAAGCCATTCAAGCAAAAAAAAAAAAAAAAACGGAAGACTACGGCGGAGATTTGGGCTCTTCCTTTTGCTATTGCTGCTTCTAATTAGCCGATTACCCTTTAAAAGTGTGTCTTAAGCATTTAATCACAATTCATAGCTCTGTTTGTCGCTCAAAATCGGATGTGTTTCAGCAAGCGTGTATGACAAAGACAGCGGGATCGCATTATGGGTTTTATCTCATGGAAACGTTTTCGCAATGCCGGGCCAATATGCGAAACACGTGTACGTTTGCTAGTCAATTGTTTAAATACCATAAAAATAAGTACAGAGTAACACAAACACTCTATTTGCCATCGATACTTCGCTGCTATTCGTTTCATAAGTTCAAATGACTTGTGCATGTATGCACTCAACCGATAAGAGTAAGTGTTAGACATTGTGTGTGCTAATGTATTCAGGAGCGTTGTCAATATGTCGAGCCAACCAAATTCAATGAAAATATTATTCCAAATGGTGTATTTTACATTTATTGGATTGCAATTGTATCATCATTGTTGCTTTTCCATTACACCTTTTGCCGGTGCCAATCGTTTTGGAGATTCCTTTGCTCGTTCTTGGATCGCTTTTTGTACTGGAACCAACAATACTGAGGCATAAGCAACGATAATAAAAATGTAAACTCTGCGATTTATTTGCATGTAATAGTTGAAAAACACACGGAACCAGTGAAGAGTATTCAGAAGCAGGGGATAAAAATAAAGGAGAACAGAGAATGAAGCAGAAACGGATGAGCGAAAACGGTTAACGATGGAAACACTCTTGCTGTTGCTGTAAGGAAATGTACTACTTATAGAATACAATACTTTATAGCGCGGCCAATGCTAGCGGGCATGCATGCACGTATGTCTATCCGACGGATGGATCACTTTTCGTGCATTGAAGATTGGTAAGACTTTACTCGTAGCAGCAGCAGCAGCCTCATGAAATTTACCGACAAGTAAATATATGTGTAATGCCATTATTACATTGCAAACCGATAAATGCAAATGCTACTGAAAAATTTTACGGCTGCTTTACAGGCATTCGACTTATGTAGTCGGTGCTATTGCTGCTGCTCATGTTGTTGTTTTTGATGTTATTTGTGTTCGCCACTTAGACATAATATTTTTTAGGCTGCTCGGAATACGATGCGATAGAAATGTATATTTGGTTTTTGAATGGTCGACATGCGTGGTGGTTGAGGTGGAGAGCAGTGACGGGTGTCTGTTGGGGTGCTACATGAAAATGTTTTGTCTGTGCATATCATCACATGAAAAGTGTTGTGGTTGAACAGCAACAGCAACAAAATAAAAATTATTCCATTTTCCACCCATCTGTCTCTCACATAAGATACATGTTATGCGGTCGAGTTATCTTCGTTTGCTACAATTTTTGCTATGACTTGACAGTTGAATCTCGCCCCATGCATAGGTAAACACAATTGTTAACCTCTGCATACACACTTATGCTTCAATAGAAATGACTCAACTTTTTGGACATGCCCTCGAAATATACGCTTGCTTATTAAACATTAGTTTCCAAATGGTGTATACTCGTTTCAAAACCCATTTTGATAAAATACAAAATATTCCAACCGAGAGCTTATATACACGACGAATTAACTTTTTGGCACTAAACGACTAAAATTGTATCATTAGCCGGGCAATTTGGAGGAATCGTTTCCATTTCGGTACAATGCAGCACACTTGCATATCGCATTATTGACCGCATTCATCTCTTATGATGAGTTTCAACTACAATTTGTACGTTGGAATGCTCTCCCTCAAACATCATCGACAACAAACACTAAACCAACAAAAAAAAAGCAACCACCGAACGAAACCAAGCTGAGCAGCAATGAAATATATGCAAACGAAATGTTGAAATTGAATTCGCAGAAGGAAAAGTCAAATTGGAAATTGTTTTTTTTTGTAACGAATTCATCGTTGCCAAGAACTAGCACACGAAGTGTGTATGTGTGTGTGTGTGTGTGGGAGAGAGAGAGAAATTAAAGAGATTATTGAATTTTGAGATTCTTTCTGCCTCACAAATCACTAATGCATTTTCGTCGACTTCCTACTGAATATGCATCAGTGTTTTTGAAGGTATGCAGCATGCATTGAAATTGGTATGCAATCAAAGTTAAAAATATTTTATCCTCAGCAACAATGTACACGATTAAAAGGATTGCATGTGATTTTGTCTGATTTTGTCACTCTCACATTGCACCATTTTTTCTCGCCCACCCCTTCAGCTTCAGCCCGTGGCCACAATGATCATGTGGAGCGTGTGTGTGTGTGTGTGTGTGTGTATGCATGTGTTCAAAGTTGGCATTGTTCATTGCTGGCATTTTGTGTGCGCAGCGAGTGAAACTAAGCATGGCAAATGCATCAGTTGCACTTGTCTCGTTTAAGTTAGAATATTCACGTCGATGTAAAATCATACAATAATGAAAAAGCCAACATGAAAACAACCCCAACAAAACGAACGGGGTTAAAAATGTCGGAAGCAAAGTTGAAACCGAGAAACCAACTATAGGCCATAGGATGCAAGAGCGTTGCTTCCGATTCTCTTTCACACCCTTTCTCCCGTTCTCTCCATTTATATATACTGCCAAAGCAATAATACATGCACACCATTTGTGATACAGTGGAACCTCGGAAATTAGAAGGTTTTTGTACTTCGGGTACTTCTAATTTCTGAATTCTTCTAATTTCGGAGGCAATTTTTTTTGCATTAATTTTGCAGTTAAATGAACGAAATGACACTACAGTAACACCAGAACGAAATTCCCAAATAAAAATATATAGCTTTGAAACATACTTTTAACAAGATTCCAATATTTTTGATACTCTGCCTTAATAATTCTTTTCAATAATATTCCAATTAAATTAGAAGAATTATCAGACAAAACAATTCATTTATTTCGAGATGAAAGATTATAAAAACTATGGAGATTTATTTTTTTCCATAAAAAAACGAATGTAAAGTAAATTTGGAGCAATCCAAATCCAAAAATACAAAATTTGTTCATTTTCGGACGAAAATCGAACATATTTCCAGAAGATTTTGAGTTCAATTTGCTTCAAATCAGCCATGATTGTATATTTTAACGATGAAATGTTCCTAAAAATTTTCACTTTTAAATAGAATTCACATTAATATGTTTTGTTTCGAGATTTTGAAGCTGAGGCCCATAATTTTCGGAAAAAACCACAAATAGTGATTCAATTCCTTTGTTTCGTCAAGCAATTCCAATCGATACTTTGTTATATTTAAAATATTTTTCGTTCGATACAATAGCTGCATTGCATTAAATAGGCATTTAAAAAAGTACCTCTGAAATTAGAAGACAATCTTCTAATTTCAGAAGCAGCAATGGAGCGGAGAATTCTCTTCTAATTTCGGAGGAATTCGAATTTCTGGATCTTCTAATTTCTGAGGTTCCACTGTATGTCGATTGGGAGCGAGACAAAAAAAAATTGCATTCAACAATAAAGGAATATTAACAATGAAGAATGTAAATGCATAGATTGTATTATTGTATATAAAATGTACCGGGTGTCCCAGATGAGACGGTAAGTATTAAAAGTGAGATAGACAATTTCGAAAGATTTTACTCAGAATTAAGGATCAAATTCATACTACAGATATAATTCATATGCAAATTTAAAGTCTTGTGTTTTCCATAACAACATGTAACTTTCATCGAAGCATTTAATCTTATAGGCGCTTAGGCTGAAGGTTTGGACTGATTTTTACCGGAGAAAAGAAATGTTTCTAATACGTGTTCTTTCTTAACGGAACACTTTGTATCGAATATTTAAATGTGAAAATAGAGAAATAGCTGTGGTAAAAGCATAAACATTGTTGTCTACTGTTGCATATATCGAAAAATGTTTCTTTTACACCCGGCAGCCTCAATATTCGACGGGAATCCAAACAAACGATAGTACACTCATTCGCCCGCTTTGACTCTCTCTCTCTCTCTCTCTCTCTCTCTCTCCCATTTTCGTCCACCCTCTCTTTGCGTACGCATGTGTGCAATTTTAAAAACGTATTGTGCATATAATAATAATCCATGGTTGGATCTTTACTCGGATGAATAAATTTGAAAAGTTTTTCAATTTATGTACACGTCATGATTATTTGAAACGAACCCAACACCATTACCACCGCTCTCACATACACACAGACCGTAGCCAAAAGATGAAATTGAAACAACAGTGGTTGAAACAGAAAAAAAAAGAATATTGGAGAAACAATGCTTCATTCGCAACATAAGCCATTACAGTTTGCACATAATGTCTCGAATATGTGATGCAGTTCAATCGCTTTTTTGCTGCTGCATTTGGCCCCTTTTTTCATTTTCCATCAATGGCAGTTTCATTTTCATATTCGCTTAAAAGTTCGCTCCCTCTCTCCCTTACTCACTCATACATATATACGTGTTCTCTCATGGGCTCTTTGGCATAAAAGAAGAAAAACAGCTTGATGAATATTGATGAAGAGCTTTTTTTAGCCGCATGGATGCGTTCATTTCTGATTGAATGGGTTAAAAACAAGTTCATACCAAACAAATCTAAACATTTTCGAACAAACAATCTATCGTTCGCTTTACTTTCCAAGCATTAGTGAATCAATGCAAGTGAAGAAAAATTGTGCTACACCAC
The DNA here is from genome assembly GCF_009176505.1 of Sitodiplosis mosellana. NCBI lineage: Eukaryota > Metazoa > Arthropoda > Insecta > Diptera > Cecidomyiidae > Sitodiplosis > Sitodiplosis mosellana. Next base: position 2,105,787 of record NW_022601408.1, read on the forward strand.
TTTATACACTATGTTCAAAGTAATTGGTTCGTTGTGAAAAAGAGATTGAACGAGAGAGAGAAAGAGAAAGAGAAAGAGAGAGAGAGAGGGACAGAGTGAGGGAGCAAGCATTAGCAGCGGAAGAGAGCGTAAAAGTGAATGAGTGAATATTGAAGAAAAATAAGATCAAATAAATGGATTTGTTGTTATTTTGCAGAATCTAAACTCGACAATTTCCATCGATTCTATACTTTCGATATTATTTCACAGAATCTTCAAAATGGGAGCACAAAACAAGCATTTTGGATACAGGGCATTCGCAATACTGATCGCATCAACATGAAATAGAAAAATGGTGTGCGAGTAACAACAGCATAAAATGAAAAAGAAGAAGAAGAAGTAGAAGCAGCATGAGCAGAAAAAAAGTGAACTAAATAGCAGCAGCATGAACAACAAGGATGAATTGGGTATGGAAAGAATGAAGCTAGTGGAATAACAATGGGAAAAATTCAAATGAGAACTGAAAAGTTTTTTAGTTGGTTGAAGAGAGAGAGAGAGAGAGAGATAGATAGAGCACTCTGTGCATGGTCGATGGCTGAGTGTAAGCGTAAAAGAGTTGTGTTTGATGAATGAACCGGAAATAGGAATAAGCTATCACGCGCTACCACCGATTACTCGAAATGAATGTGGATGATATTGCACATTACTTTGATGGTGCACACCATGCTCTGCTGGCACGGTTTCGTTTTCTGTGCTGTTCTGTGTGCCTTTTTTTCGGTGCTCACAGAGAGAATGAACGAGATATCGAAAAGAGAATTGCGAACACATTATTTTTTTTCTGCCCCATTCATTATATTTTATCAAGCTTATCTGTTTTGAAACATCTCTGTTCGATTCTGCAATATTTATGCTATATATTTTTTGTTCATTCTATTGAATCGAATGAAAAAAAAATGAATGCAACAACAATAGTTACAACAAAGTGGTCGGTTTTTTCCAAGCTGCTGTTATTGTGTGTATTCATTTCAAATTGATACCGAAGTTTTGCATGTGGATAAATGAGAAAAGTTCAAAGTACAAACTTAAACAGAGCGCAAAGTATACAAAATGGGGGGGGAGAAGAAAAAAAATAGCGACAAAGTACCCAAAATATGTAGGGGAAGGTGACGAAATTCGGAACACCACCAAATTTCGCCGCAAATGAATAGTTTGAGAAATGCGAACAACTGTCATCGTTTTCTCTAAACAAAACCTCATATTTCCATTAGCAGCCGATGCGTGTGCACGTACTGATAGCTCTGTATGACATCAATATGAAATCGAGTTGTGAAAATTTAATATTGAGAATGCCTGTCTGCATTGATTTCACAACATTTTTCCAAGAATCAACTCAGATGAATATGTTCATAATTATCGTACACCATTAATATTTCGACTCACAAAAGGAATTTTGCATGAAAATTCATTGAGTGACCAAAACACGATTATGTGGTAAACCTTAGTGCGTGGAGAATTGCGGAACACCCTATATACGAAAATTTGATCAAGTGATTTTTATTTATTTTCAAGTTGATATCGCATTTTTTATGCAAATTTATTATATTTCATGCAAAATTTCGACAAATTATTCATTGCAATTCATGCGATCGGACTGTTCACTTGAAATACACCAAAATGATTAACAGCTATTTCACAAGCAAGAATTACAAATCCGACTAAAAACAATCGCTATTTTTGAACTTTTCCCTATTAAAATAAATCCTTCTGTCATTTTTTAGCTCTCCATCAACGTTTTGCATCAAAATTGTATCTATCCATTTATAAAGTGTTCCGAATTTCCCCACCATTTTTGAAAATCGAAAAATCAAGGGTTTTTCGCCAACAGGTGAAAACTTTTCAGCCGATTGGAATTTTATCAAGCGACAACTCCCAAAAGTTAGGTTTTTACACGTACTATATCGTACAACTTTAGAATTTGGAAAAATATTAATTTTTTAGCATGCTATTAAATTATTTCGATGTGTGTTCCGAATTTCCCTACCCTCCCCTACACATTTCAAAAACTAGAAAAAACCATATCGAACCAAAATGAACACGAACTATGTTTGAAAAACTCATTCCGAACACAAATCTATAATGATTAAATATTTCAATTGATTCCGTTATTGAAGTGCACAAAGTGAATGAACTCGTAATTGAGATACACGCTTTGATTGTTAATGATAATTTTTTAAGGGTAACCGAAAAGGTTGCATAACTGCCTTTTTTTCATTGCAAATTTATCGTTTGTGGCCTGACATTTGAATGATGGAAAAAATGTTGCGGTTTGGTAACCACACGCAATCGAGCAATAATCTTTGATCAATCTTTACTCGTATGTTTGTGGTAAAATTATATAAGAATGTTGAAAATTTTAAAATAGACCGCTACTACATAAATGTGGAACTAATGGATTGTATTGTATTGTTAATTTTTTCTTTTATTTTTCTTATCTTGCCAATGAATCAAATGTTGATTCTTTTTTTCTATAGAATTTTGAATCGCCCATAAGTCTGATTGCGAATAAATTTTCATTTTCACTTTTTTTCCCCAAAATTTCTGGTATTTTTAGCCAAATCCACCATCATATTTGTTCGAATGTCTATATTTCAAAGTTATTTCTACTTTCATTATTTGGAATTCTATGAACTCTCTATGTATTCGCATTAATGTCGAGTACTAGTATATATTGCGCGCGATTTATTTTCACTGAAATGCATTTGTTGAAGCAGAAATCGAAACAGAGAAAGATAGATTGTGTATATGTGTGTGTATGTGTGAAAAGAGAAAGAGAGAAAAAGAATACTTAAACTGCAATTCAAGCTAAAGAATCATTTAATTTTGGCATTTGTACGTGCAACAGTGTATTTCGTACACAAAGAATGCAATTCACTGTGCAATGCAGCACACAGCACGTTGCTGCAATTTCAAGTACTTTGAAATGGAATGGCCTGGGCCAAGTAGCAAGCCAACGAATGAATTGAACAAAGTTCGGGCGAATAAATAACAACCGCATGCAATGCTTTAAATGTTGAACAAACAAATTTTCGAAACGAATTCCTCAGAAATGGTGTTTTGCTGGTTGGGTCGATTGGCTGATTTGTTAGAAAGAGAGACAGAGATAGAGAGAGAGAGAGAGAGAGAGAGAGAGAGAGAGAGAGAGAGAGAGAGAGCAATAGCTTGTGTGGCGCATATGCGGTTGCATACACTTTCATTGTATTTATGCAAGTGGATGGATGGATGAAGTGCAGTTTAGATTAATATTTTACCACAAAATTTATGGCGGTGATCAATAACACGAAACATAATTCACACATTTTTTTTGTTTTGTTTTCGTCGTCATCGTCGTTGTTCTCTCGACCAAAAAGTTGTTGGACGTCATCGTTGTTGCTTCTTTGCCGACCAAAACAACAAAGCTGTTTACATACATATGTTTAAAATTGCGCATTTCGTACATCGTCAAGCGAAATAAGTTCATTTGATGGATAAAACGATTCGATCGAAAAGCTTCCCTCAGTTGATATGGTCGATAGCATACTACATCTCAAACGATTCAAAATATGCAAATGTTATGCACCAACGAAAGACGAATTTGCTTCTGAATATACACGTATATCTATATACTTGAGTACAATGTTGCCACATGATGCAGCTAATTTGATTCTTGATTTAGAGGATGGGAAATTTTCAGAATACGATCTCAATAATTACACATTCCATCAACAATCAGAATTCATTCTGAATGCGTTTTTGCATGATTTACGATCATTTCCATTTAAAAGTTACGATTCGTTTTAACTCTTTTTCATAGACGACAAAGAGTGTTGAAACGTGTTGAAAATATACCCACATATTCCACATTTCAAATCGACATCGAATGAGCATGGGCCCTCTCTCTTCCACGCACTGTTTTTTAAATTCAACCATTTTTATGTTTTGATGCGTTTTTTTTTCTTTCTGACATTTGATATTATCAATGTCCAATTGTTTGGTATTAAGTTAACGTCAAACCTCAACAAATAAATTCGAAATGATTCCAGCCGAATGCAGATAATAATTCACAAATATTTGTATGCATTTTTTTTTACTGGAAAAACTCGATAATTGTTATTGCTTTTTAAAAGCTCTTCTCCGAACGGGAAAAAGAGAGGCAAAAAGGCAAAAATTGCGCGTATTCAATTTATTCGCGCTCTCGCAACATTCGTACATCAATTTATATTTAATTTCAATGAAAACTCGCTTTCGATTTCATTGTTTACATTATTACTTATGGAACATTTCCGAATAACATCGATACGTATATATTTTCAATCGATATTTATTGATATTCTATAAATATTGGGCTATACATATGTATGCTGGAGAGAAAATCATACAAATAATAATAATAATAATTGGTGTGTCTGCTTCGAGTATATAATTACGGTGTTGACAGAGTTTGGAGCCATTGATACAACACAAAAATGTGCCATTGCCGCCGCTGGAAATCCCCCAAATTTATAAAATACCGTAGCCATAACAAATTTGGATATCTCTAAATACATACGTCAAGTATCGAAAATTGTTGTTTCTCTGTTTTTTTTTTTGGCTTTTGTGTGTAGCAAAACGATATTTTCCACATACATAAGTGCGTACAGGTACACAAGGGCGCATTAAGCTAATTTGATATTTGGAAAACGTATCAAATTTCGCTTTGAATCCATCATACACATTTGCCTTAATGAACTGAGGGACGGTGGACAAAGTTGTACGTGTTATCTGTTCGTAACGGCATATAAACCATATTTGATGGCATACGAGAGGAAGAAAGAGAGAGAGAGTTTAATGGGCTGATGAGGAGTCAGCCTCATTTGACCTGTCAAATTAACGATCGTTGTTACGTAATTTGAATATGAATGCAAAAACTGGCCGGAAAAATGTTGAGAAATGAACGGGCAAACGATGCAAAGAGATAGACAGACTGAGATAGAGATGGAGAGGAGAATATGAGAAGAGCTCAGTTATGCAATTACAAAGTACATACTATGGCATTTAGTTTTAGTCGTAATTTTTTGCGATAATGGTTATCGTTGCTGGAAACTTTTGCAGTTTCAAAATATTCTCACGCATCAGATTTGGTTTCTAGGCCTTCTTTAGCTTCATCTCGTAAGTAACAAATTTAATTAAGCGAAATAAACGCAAACTTTTCTAAATATATGTGGTACATATGCTGCTTCTCATTAGGAGCATCATCGAGTCACTGCTTTAAATAAATTTTTGACCCGAACCTAACACACACACACACACTTCAGCTATTTTTACTCAGTTTTCAAACAACGCACATACACTTACATATCTCTCGCTTTTCTCGTTGAGAGTGTGAGCAAGAGATTGGCATGGCGTTGTGAACGTGGAAAAATGCCTCAGCTATCATCATCAAAATTTTATTATGTTGGATGTGTATAGACTTATGTGGTACATGCAAAACGGAAATTCGCGTACGCAAAACTGAAGACAGCCAATAGAACGGGAGCCGTATAAAATAATCAAGTAAATGAAGTTTGACCGTAATACGAGCAGGAAATGGGTTTTATTAGTTCGACAACAAATTTATTCAATTTGATGCAAACTATACACACACATATATTATATACTCCGACTCCGCATGATTCGATGAAAATACCATAGGTAAACACAATTTGCCTAGGCATAATCAGTATCTTCATATACACACACATTCAATCCGACCGGATTCGAAGAGAATCTCGGGTGGTATGAGGTTGATAGGTAGTGTGGCTGAAATTTTGCATGCAAATTCAAAAACTTGTATATTAAAAAAAAAAAAAAAAAAAAAAACTATTAATTGTGCAGACACCTCAAGCGATGATAACAATTTGCTTGATCGCATGTTCGATATTAGTTGGTGGAACAACAACATAAAACACATTCGATGAAGGTTCTGTCGATTGAAATAATCTCTGTTGATGATGGAGCCGTGTAGCGTCGTTCACAATTTAGCCCGAAGTCGTTTTTTCTTCTTCAAAAGAATGCAAATCCATTTATTCCGCAATACGAACTCATTGAATCAATTGAAAACACCATAAATTCGTATGCATAGTTGAATAGAAAAAAATTTGGAAATGAAAAGAAAAGAAAATAGAAAGAGAAAAAAATGGCAATGTGCTCATCTGATTACGCAAAAGGGTAATGCCACCTTTTTTGTTGGTTACTACAGTTGAGCAGTTTGCAAAAGATTCGTGCAAATGGGTATAAATATTTGGAATGATATGCAAAGTGGATAGTCGTCGGGAATTTCACATTTTCGCCGTGATATCATGATGACGATGATGGTAATGCTGATGGTGTGTGCGATGAGGCTGGTGTTCAGAAGGAAAAAAAAAAGAATCATGTAAATGAGAATGAAACCGAAACCGTTTCACAATCATTGCATTTGCACATCGCAACCGAAATAGTGGTGCCGCTGTGATTGGAGAAAGCAAATATTCTTTTGGGTCCAATTGCATGTTTGCCAACCATTTTTGATATGTTTCAGTTTCAGAGGCACTTCGATGATGGCATGTATCGTGTACATACGTTCATTTTATGTGCATATTCGGGTGCTGCCTTATATGAAGAAAAAAAAAAATGTTTCACATTGGCCAAAAGCATTTTTGTTAAGCGAAAGAAAAAAAATCCTCCCATCACTTCATATTCATACTTTTAATCAAGGTGCACATAACGAAAAACTACTTTCCCAATGTACGATCTATGTTTACAACGGTACAATGTGATAAATAGAAAGAAATCAAATCAGTGGCATTTTTTTAAAAAAGAGAAATGCAAAGCTAAGAATCACATCATTCAGACATTTACAATGCAATTTCGGAATGATTCAACCGAGAGAAAAATTCCACTTTTCAAATTGTTTGCGAAAATGGAAGGAAGAAAAAAATAAAACATAGTTGAAAAGAGGAAGAGGGAAAAAGAGTGAAAGAATTTAATCTGATTATGTTCAACGCACAATCATCTCTCCGGTGAAGATTGTAATGGGTAGAATGTTATGTGAAAAAGTCATTGCCATTTTTTTTTTTGTCTATCCAAGAGATGATGGACAAACGTCCATAAAATCATGAGATCGGATGCAAAAATGCGCTTTCATTCATGGATATAACCTTTTTTCGGGGCCTGATGGTGGTATGAATGTATGGCAGATGATACGTGCGTATGTGTACATTTGTCGCTCAACCCATCGACCGATAACATTGTATATTTAAAATTTGCGCTTCGGATGAATATCTCGCGGAATATTTTGTGCGAAAAATTACTCCGTTTACATGCATAATGTGATTATTTAAATGACAGATTCGGTGCGTGTTATTTTTTTTTTTTGTTCATATTCTCTTTGCGCTGCATATATTTATGCAAACAAAACCAAAATGCACGAGAGAATCGGCAAAAATGGGGACACACAAGCAATAACCCCCAAAAAAAAAAGAAATCGTACGTTCATGGGAATGTGTGAGTGTGAGAGCAGATTTTTGCTATCTGTTACTATGATTATATGCGCTTGTCGAGGGGTATCCTCATTATTATCAGCAGCACCGAATTATTATTCATTAATTATTTTCATATTTTGCATTGTAGGCATTTGTCTGATGGACGAATAAAATAAATAAGTTTTCATTTTAATGTAAAATAGTTAGGGTTTGTGGGTGAGCGAGTGTGTTGCTACCCATTCGTCTCCGGTTTCTGCCCAATTTTTGGCCACAATTCTCATGCGGTCTGTTTGACTATGCGCTCAAATGCTATTACATTATGTTTTCATGTTGAAATGTAAAGCTGATTAAATGTGAAAAATAAAGTATACACATGCACATTGTCATCATTTAACTTTTAACATTCTGGTTGTAATGGAGGGGGCGGATAATTTTTTTTCCATATAATAGAGACAATGGCGCTATTTTTTTTTTTCGCCTATCGCTTCCGAACAACAGCAACAACAACCTGCAGCAATGGCAGGAAAAAAAAAGGAACCAGAATATACTTTATCAACTGAATAAAATGAAATAAAATTAAGTGAAATGAAAATTCGCTCAACTGAACTGGTAGTTTTTGGATTAAATTACAAGCGCTTAATGATTAAACTGCACAACAAATGCGATTGATGTGTCGACGCAAAGGCGAATGAGTATTGTCGTCGTCATAGTCGTTGAGCATGGTGTGAGCAAACGAAAAATGGAAAAGGAAACCATATTGAATATCATGTAATTTTCGAGAGGCAACTCATTAACGGCAAAATAAGTATATTTTGAAAATTGTCTTTCGGCGAGTGAAGCTTGTGTTATATGTCTGAACACTTTTCATTGTGAGCTTCATTTAATGCGATAAATATGTCAACGAAAAAAAAAAGAGAGAAAGAAAGGAAGTGGAAATGAAATGAGTGAAAGAGAATGAGAATGGGAATGAGATGGGCTAGATATACACCAAGACGGTTGGGTTGACACATGGATTTCGAATGGCTTATGCGAGAAAATGCAAAATGCTAAGCAAAATATCTCATTAAGTGTTGATACACGCTGTATGCAATGTGCGTAATCTATTGTTGTTTCAGAGACGCTCTTTCGTTTGTTCTCCCTCTTTCCATTCCCATTATTTTGCCACAATCGCCTATTTCATGTTCAGCCATTAGGCTCACTTCAATTCCCGATGCCACTCAAATTGACGCTCTCGATTCGGGAGAGCTAGAGTCTACTTCTAGTTTTGTAATTTGGTTCTAGATTCTTTGGTGCTTTTTTGCTGTCGTTTTTGGTTGCGATTTGCTGTCTCTTTTGGGAGTGCTTTTACTTAATTTTATCGGTCCTGTTGTGCAAGTTTTTTTTCAACTGACAATCTCCTTCTCCCAACAAATATGCAATGTACACCATTGCGAAAAACAACATGCCCGATGCCTGTATCGAGTTTTGTAGCGCTTCAACATCGAATGAAGTCACAATTCATGGAGAAATGGAAGAGAGAGAGAGAGAGAGAGAGAGAGAGAGAAAGAGAGAGAAAATAAGGGATAGAAACATTTTCGATGATTATGCACTACTAATTCTTCATTAATCAATGGTAACGCTAACGAGAAAGTCATTCGTAATGCTATTATAATTATCAAACGCTTCTTTATATTCCATAGCATTTCTATCGTGTGACTTATCATAGTAATTATGTATATGTGTGTGTGTGTGTGATCTAGAGATGGAGAGCGCTTCCTCTTGTTTGTGTATGAGTTTTGATGTAATTTTCTCTACATTGCGTTGTTGCGCTCTGAGCATTCAATAAAATTTATTCGGTGAATCCGTCAATGCACACAATCATTATAATACGCACTGGGTGAAGTGAATAAAATGCAGAAAGAAAAAATTGTTGAATACGCATTTAAACACGCAAAACAGTAAATAAAGCGTGTGTATATACAATACGAAGCAAAACGCCAGCATATTCGCTCTGCTGGTGCTTAGAACGAGGGAAAATTGAGACGTTAGCAGAAAAGTTGAACGCATTTCTAATCTGATACATGTTTGTATGTATCCGAAGGCTCCGTTTGCACCATTCTAAAGCGTATATGATTATGGTTTGGTGTGATTTTGTCAGTTCAACGTAAGGCAATGTGAAGCAATGTCCATTAGATGGTAGAGTACGTTGTATGCGTAACTTGAACGGATGTTAACCATATCAGAGTCAGCTACTTATATTTATCTCAGTGCACTAATTATGTTTATGTTTGGATACCATGGTTGCTGTTGCTAGCCAAATCAGCTGGGCGCACACACAACTATGCTATGTATCTCTATATATGTGTATACACACATTTTGGGTTAATGGGAGAGGAAAATGTGAATGAGAATGTGAGCACATTGACATTAATATTTTTCATATGGAATTGGCCGCTTACCTATTTTGGCATCAACATATTCGAGTCGAATTAAAATGGCAAATAAGTAAATCCATGTAATCCAGGCACCATTGACGAAGACCTTCAATGTACCGTTGAAGCTCATTGTACGAGATTTGGAATGTTGCTGCTGCTGTCGCTGTATTTGTTGATGATGATGATGATGATAATGATGATGTGGCAATGAAAACAACGGTGGGCACTGCAATCGTTGATATCTCAGATTATGGTGGCTAATTTTCGATGCACAAGTCTTCATTTGAAACACAATCCAAATTGTTTGCCGTATTATTAACTTTATTCTACTTTATTCTAATTAAATAAAAATCGGGTTTTTGCGTGTGCTTTTATTTTAACACATATATAAACATATATAACACACACTATATAACACTCTCCTTTTCTGAACGCTCCAGTGTTGTACGTTAATTTTCTTTCACTTTTCTTGTTTCTAATTCGGACTCTTTGTCTATTTACTCACTCATATTATTATCAACATTTTATCATTATTGTTGTTATTTAATACTATTCTTGGCTTAATATGCGGCCCTTTGTTGCTGCTATTATAATTTTTTTTAGGTGGTATTGTTGCCTTTTTTTCCGTTGCTTTTCGTATTTCGCACACATGGATTATCTACGGAATCAGGTTTAACTGAATTAGTCCTATATTCAACGTTGAGATTACCGTATCCGCAAATAAAACGCTCGCGCGCACAAACACACAAAGTGTCATAAAATTTCAAATGATAAAAAATTACCATAACAAAGAAAAATGCGCTTTTAATAAGCAATTTGCTCGAAACGCAACATTTTCCAAGAGACAAAAAAAAAACCCAAAGATTCACATCAAATCTTATACGTTGCGATTAATTTGCATGTTGTGTATGCTGATTCGCCCATTTAAACTCTATACTGTAAATTATCATTTTCCTTCTACACTGTTTTGTTTACTTTTTCTCCGCTTTTTGCTTCCAATGCTCGTAGTAATATTCTTTTGAAATGAATCTGTGTTTCTTTCGAGATAAGTTGAGCTCAGTGCTTTTGGAACTTCTTACACGATTTTGTCTTTTTTATGCTGCATTTCATGCAAAACTTAAAAATGTTTACATGCACGATACATGTTAGTAAGCTGGATATTGTTTGCTACCGCTTGGTTTTGACTTTTTATCCTTGTCCCATGTTCAACATAACGTACGCAATGATTTCGTTTACTGTTGCTGTACGACCAAGCTAACATTCGCACCACACATAGTCAGTTTTGTTTGGGGCGCATCACTCACAAACACATACAATCTCTCTCACACACTCACACTCTCACAACTGGCAACACACACATAGCCACACATACGCAAAAGATGATGCTTCAGTTTTGAATTATAATTTTCTCTTATTATTTTTTTTGCTACTTTAATATAGTATTATTGCTGGATGTGGCTGGGCGTAATGTGTTGCTACTGTGGATATATTCCGCGGCTTCTTGTTATACGTTTTGCTCGACGAGAAGAGATTCAAAGATTCCGTTGATTCAGGATTCAAGATTCGTATCTCTGTTGAACGCGCGCTCGGCGTCTACATTTCGATTTTTATTTCATATTTTTTTTTTTTTTTTGTGTAGCTTATTTTATTTCGATGTGTAATAACAACACGTATATGTTTTGGCGCTCGTGCACACGTCTGAAACCTATATGCACTCGGATAACTTTCGCTTGACACTCTCACTTCGGTATCGCGTCGTCGGCAATGTGTACGCGCGTGAATTGTGACACAAATAGAAATATAGATGTATTGTTATTGTTATTATGCTACGTTATAATAGCGCGTTATTGTTATTGTTATTATTAGCTGTTCCACATTGGATACTGGCAATGCGACACTGAGGATACGTAATCATTTACGCACGCGTTCTGTAGCTTTTGCTGCTGAATATGCATTTCAGATTGTATTACATGTTTTCGGATCGTTCGCTCAATGGCAGCTAACGCATACTCATTTTTTCTCTCTCTATTTTTATTCTTGATGCAAAGAGGAGCAATGATTGTTCGGGTTGCCTTTGGCGTCGTGGTCTCTTTTTTTGGCTATGCTTCGTTTTGCTTGACTAAAACGCTCACCTCCTTATTTTCATGCCAAAATGAACTACTTTTAAACATTGACTTTTATTCACATAACCAAGCCCAAATGCATGCAAATACCAACACAACAAGATCGATCTTGTCCTGAGAATAATTTCCGAATGCACGCGAAGCGAGTAAGAATGAGAAAAAATGGTACTGTTGCAAAATTGCAAGTAGCTTATGTTTTGCAATGTTGTTTTTTTTTTTCTTCTCTTCAGTGTAGTATTCCACCTGAGCACATACTTAAGACTCACTTAAAGTACGCTTTTCAGAACCGCTGCCAACACAACTTTTTGACGTTTTCTTTCTGTGTCGCACGTTTTTCCTTCTTTTGCTGCTTTCTTTCGTTTCTTTTCCTTCTTTTGTTTGACCGGAATATCAAACAATTTTCTCCTCGTCTAGAAAACAGCGTTTCCCATAATTTTCATTAAAGTTTTCGGAATCACTTCTGCTTTGTGTCGATATTTCGTACTTTTTCAAGTTTGACGTTCAATGTATGGTTATCTGCGTTGCAAACACTCGAAGTGCTGACATTTTCCTCCTGAAATTGCAATTTCGCCGCTGGTAATCTGAAACGAGGGAGACGAAAAAAAAGGGAAAATGAAATAGAAAATATTGGCATCAGTGGAAAATATATATGTTCAAGTGTTGTTTAATATGTTCTTTGTAATGTGTTGACCTACTTTCACCGAAGAGAATGGATTGCAATCGAAGAGAGAGAGAGAGAGAGCGAACGGCAAAATAGAGAGTCGAAAATGTCGATTTCTATAGCCACTCGAAAAACTATGCACACATTACACATACTCAAGATTCTCCCTCTCACCAACTCTCATCCCATTCCCAATTCAAATCTCGGCCAGATGGTGTTCTGATTGCGATTGAAAATGATTTGATCAATATTCGATACGGTTATCTATTAAAGAGTGGCAAATTTTATTTAACGTAATAATTTTTATAATCGAAAAAGGGCAAAAAGGTTTTTGCCGCTATTTTCAAACATATTCTCGTCGCTGTGTTCGCTCACTCGTTCGCCTTTTCTCATTCGTTACCGTTCGTTCCTTCATTTGCTCTCTGTCTTCCCTTTGCTTCCTTTTTATTCTAGATAAACAACACAGCACTTTAAGAAGTTTCGCTTTCAGTATTCAGTCGCAAACAAAATAAAGTTTTTCAAGTTTTGTTCTTATGCCCCGTCCTTCTTTTTATTTAAGTTCGAAAATGTTTAAGTTTGTGTGCTGTTGCCGCTTTGAACAAACAAAGTCAAAAGTTTTTCGATGATTTTCGATTTTCATGGCGAATAATTTATGAAAAGTTTGTGTTTGTGTGTATATGTTGTTTTTTTTTCATCATCTCTTTTCTCTCGTCTGTAGAAAACATGACATAAAGGCGTGCATTAATTAGCAAACAATATCTAATTTTAATTAAAGTCAACATATTACTTTGATCCATTGAATAATCTGTATGGCGATGATATCAAAGTGTATGCGTTTTTCTTGGTCTGTTATTAATTGAAATACATGTTTTTGTTCGTCACATCCGTACCATTGCCATTGCCATTGCCAATGTCATTGTTTCAATGTTTACAATCGACAAAAGTTTGGCATTGTTGGTTTTCATTTTTATTTATTTTTAAATGCAAAGAATTTTACGATGGAAAGTGAAGAATTGGTCCAAACCAAAATCATCATCATGCAAATCCAATGTTGGCACATTTTCTATTCAAAGATTTTGAAATATGGATCACAATCACAGTGTTGAAAATATTAACAGGAAAAAAATTGTTTACAATGACCTTTTTAAGCTTTTTAAAGAATTTACAGAGGAAAAGAAAACACGCAAACAAACAAAATAAATTTGTGAAGGGAATTCCTGCCTCATACTCTTCAAACAGAATGAAGAGAAAAAAAATCGTACATGATATGCGCGATTCGGTTTGACGTACTTACGCCTATGGCTTGTATTCATCGAAAATTTATCGAAAATAAAAGAAAGGTTTCCATTTTCCCATCATTAATTTTAATCCTTGATAAGGGTTAAATCTTTTAGGTAGCATGACTGAATGTTTGCTTGAGCAAACGAGACAGAGACAGAGACAGGTCAAAGAAAGAGATAAAAAAAGAACAGTTTGTTATCATTGATAGCGGAGTTTGTGTATGTGTGAGTGTTGGTAAGTGAGAGTGTGAGTGTGATTGGGGTGGCACACTGTGATGCTTCATCGGAGTGAAAGAGTTATATTCAACTCTCAATTGGATAAAGATGCAATAGATAAATCAGAAAATCGCTACACATTTTCTGTTTTTACGTTTATCGAGGTTCAGTTGGGTGAGTGTAATGCTAATGCAGTGATTTAAGAGATATGCAGTGTGTTGTTCGATGGGATCGGATTTGGAACGGCACATCGTTAAGTGAGCAAATGAATACAACCCATATTTTGCATACAATTCGCCGTCTCTTCTGTTCCGTTCCGTTCCGTTCCGTTCTGTTCTGTTCTGCTCGCTTTTGCTCTTCTCGGAGTAGAACTTGAGTTCTTTTTCGTTCTCTTTCTCTCTCTCCGTTTCTTCCCCCCCCCCCCCCCCTGTGTCCCCATTCAGCTGATGACACCGACAAGGGAACAGTTTGAATATTTTAGCGGCAAAACATGACATGAAGACTGCGACATACGACAACTTAAAGTTTTATCTTGTTGTTATCCAATTGGAAACAAATTCAATCGCATTTCATGCTGGCTTAACAATCATTTGTTTAACTTTTCAACATTTTCTTTCACTATTTTTATTTTCGTCTCGATACGATCCCAAGTTTGATGAGAGGCAGAGCAAAAGAGAGATGCACGAAAACCATTGAATTTTATTCTAAGATGATGAGACGAGAATATACTACAAGCCATTTTCATTATATGTTCCAATATGCTTCACGTTCTAATCCATCTAATTCAAAATTTAAACAATAATTTACTATTACTTTGATACACATTTCCCGCTGATCCACACTTTCAATGAGTTTTTTTTTCTACAAAATTGGAACATTCAAGCCATAAATGGGAATACGGCTCATAAAACTACAAAAACTAGTAGATTTTGTGCCTTGTTCGAAGTGTTCATTTTATGTTTTCAACAAGCGGGATAAATGTTCATCGGAACCATTAAACTATTGCAACAGTAACAAAATGCCAAACAAAGTTACATTGAATATGATTCGCAATAATGTGCTAAGCGCATTCGATCGAATGTATTTAGCTTAAGAGGCTTTTCACTTGAAACTATGTCGTCCTGTTTTTAATACGATGTTGTCTTGATTTTCTTCTTTTGTTCCCAATTCCGGTTTCTGATCCGGTAATTTTCCGATATCGAGATCTCATCAGTGTAAGTGCCAAACATACCATTCAAGGGAACGAACGGTGAAAAGTTCAAAAAAGTTTTATTAGCTTCATTTTAAAAGCAAGATGATTTCCTTATCTCGAAATATGCATATGTATTCAGCTCTTTTGCTTTTTTCCCTTTCATTCATTCGTTCGTTCTATCTGAGCCATTTTTGAAGCCAGTGCAAAGTTATTTCCACGATTCCAATGAGAAACATAAAAAAGTACAATGTAAGCGTAAGCCCACTTTCGCCGATTTTATCTATTTAGCGTCGAAACTTTTCCAATTTTATGACGAATATCAATATTTTGTTGTAGATATATTTATTATTATTGAACCATAAAATTGAATTCGTTTTGCTCTGAAGCTGCATCTCATTGAATGGGTCGTACAACACGCACGCACACGTACACACGTACACATGTACACCGAGTGAAAATAAAACCAGCAAAATCATGGGTACAGCAGTAATGTCGATGCTTCCGTTCATTTCCCGGAATTAGACATTTACACATGAAAAGCGAAAAAAGAAAATAAAAACGGGAAACAACGTTGTTTGTCGCACTCATGTACGAAATTTTCACGTTTGCGTGCGAATGTGTCGTTGGTTTCAATACTAGAATACTAGATAAGCGATTCAACAACACACACACATATAGGCGCGCATCTCGTGTCTAAAGTTATTTTGAACTGTTTCGTCCATGCGTCTTCGCTTACTGTGCATATGTATTAAAATGTCAAAGTTAGTTAACAACGATATGGTGGCAACCTTGAGAGTGGCAGATAAGTAGTCACGGATTCAGATATATGTATACAGTCAGTCAAAAAAGTATTCGGCCACTTGAATTTTTTTTTTATTTTTGGATTTTTTCGTGTTATAAATGACAAAAACCGAACTATTTTCTATCTATTTGTTAAGTTTATAATCTGTTCTTATAAATTCAGGCCGATT
>NW_022601408.1:2122146-2159507 GCF_009176505.1 Sitodiplosis mosellana
TACTTTTTTGACTGTTTTTGACTGACTGTATGTATATATATATATATTTATATATATATATAACCGCGAGTTGAATTGCATCAATCTGGGCAAAAGAAGGGGGGAAAGAAGGAGAAACTCAGACAGATTTATGTACGAAAGCGGTGCCATGTAATAACCACACAAACGCACGAAATTAAAGACATCACTTGAAACTAAATGAGCCAAACATTATTTTTAGTGTTGGTCGTATAAAAAGTCATACAACATGCAACCATTCGATTAAATTCATTTGCTGGGTGTTACTTCGAAATGACGATATGTTCAACATAGCCCGGAAAAAACAGCGTTGCCGTTACTTACAGTTGATACATATATTATTTACAAAACAACGTATAATACCTTCTTTCCTAAGTTAATGTTTTAGAAGAAAAAAGACGCTTTTTTCTTGTACAACTGAAGCTTCATCATGACAAACAAAGCGGCACTTTTGCTGAAATGAAATCCATTCCATCATGATTAATTATATGTCGAATGAAAAGATGAAGAAACAATTGAATCTTTAATTTTGATGCGATTGAATAACCAAAGAAAATGAAAAATGAATGAACAAACATCGACAACAATCAACAGAACCATCACCAACAGGGGGAGAGAGCGAGAAAAATGACGAGTATGGCATTTCAATTTTCAACAGAAACCACAATCTCGCAAGAACACCGAATAAGGCAAACGCAATGATAATTATAATTTAAATGTACTGCGGATCATAATCAAAAGAATCCAATCCAATCCGAAATGCCATTTGCGGAAAAAAAAAACAGTAAAATGAAACCTTAATACGTAATTATTTGTGTTCCTGGATTCTGCGAAGCACCACCAGCAACAGCAGCAGCAGGAGGAGAAGCAGCAGGAGGAGGACCATCATCAAGAGTATATTATACGTTGTGTGCATATTTACTCATTTGTGATTCTATATCGGGTTGAATTTGTGGCTGCTTATTTCCTCCCCCTATTTTTTTCCATATTACATTTTCGATGCTTGTCTTCAATTTCTGTGGAGCCTTTGTTTTTACAAAGACTTTTCATTTCAGCGCCTCTTCATATGTTCAATGAATGTTTCGCGCTATGTGTCAACCGTATTGAATTCGCTGGAATGGCAAACATACATCCATCGTTTTATTCCATATATTTGTATGTTTGAACGCTGCAGATTGTCAACGGAGTCACGTCGGATAAAATGCAAGATGAAAAAAAAAAAATTAAATTTTCTTCTTCGTTGAAAACACTCAACGGTTGCTATTTTATTTTGTATCATCGTCTTTTTCCGCATTTCCATACACATGCTTGAATTTTCTCTGTATATGTGTATGCTTCTCGTAAGTAAGTGTGTCTTTTTTTTATAATTGGATTAATTTCAAACCGAACGAGAGAAATCGTAATGAAATCTGACAAAAACCTTTTGTATACGGCACATTGTTGGGATAAAATATGCACAATATTTGCTAGTGAATGTTGAAGCACATAACATTTTGTGTCGAGATGCCAATGCTCGGGAATCTTTGTGTGTCGGTTCGCGTTTGCAAGCCTTGACACAACCGTTTTCAGAGTGAGTGCGTTTGGCTCGTCTGCTTTTCCACATTTTTTCCTCTTCTTCTTCTTCTCCTTCATCTTTTCCCTCTAATTTATTTTCGTTCCAGTTGCCAAATACTCCTACATGCGAGTTCATTTACATATAACAATATAAGCAATTTTGAAAATACAAGACAAGCCATTTCTCTCCCATCCCATTTTATCGTCGTCACAGTATTGTTAAATTAATTTGGGCACATTAAAAGTTGGCACCAAATCAGAAGGATGAGCAAAAGCGTTCACAAACAAAAACTGTGAATGTGTATATGTGTGTGGTAAATGAAATGAAAACCAGAAGAAAGAGAGATGTTTGCGTGTAAATTAAATCACATTCAGTGTACTAATTGATAAATGTACACAAATTAGAGCTTACTTCTGCTTAGGAAAACAGTTCTGTTTCTCTTGTTTTCGTTGCCCAAGCATTTCGCATTCGATTAAAATTTATAAATAGCAAAGAAAAATTTCAACCATATTCAAATTGTGTGGCTAGTGGTAGTGGTGGTGGCGCTGCTGCTGTAGTTATTTTTCTTGGCTTGTGTCTATGTGTATTATTGGTTGAGGAGACCGGATGAGAGAATGCAAGAGGGATGGTATAGAGATTTCTGGGCGTTTATCTAGTAATTGAGATTTTATTTGTGTGTTTCGATTAAAATTTCGCTTTCTCTCACTCTCTCCCTTTCCTACTTGTCATGAACAATGGCAATAATGGAACCAGCTGCTGTAGAATTATTTCAATTAGCCGCGTTGTTGACGAAATTGAAGGCGACACACGACACGCATCTATTCAAATATACAAAACAAATAGCGAGGAATGGAGCAATCCAATGCAATTACCTCTTCACCAATTCTATCCAAATAAGCGATTTGATGCCGTTATCAATTAGCAATGTTGTTATCGATTTACGTTAGCGGCTCATGTTCCTTGTTCATCTCTTATTTAAAGTGCTTTGACTCATGTTTCGCGCCTATCGACAACAATGACGCGTTACTCTGGGTCTTTGCTGTACGATAAGCTTGCTGGGCTACAAGTTCTAAGCACTCAACACAAAGTCAAAACGCTCCCTTCCACCGCCCGCCCGCTCTTACGCTTACAAATACACAAAATGCCTGCCATAAAAGTAGGCTTTAACGACGAAATTTCCTTATCATTGCGTCTATTTGTGATTTTGTCGTTTGAGCACATTTAATGTGCGATCTCCGATTTCAATACGCAGCATGTCTGGCGACGACGAGTTTTAGAGAGAGAAAGAAAGAGAGAAGAAGAGTCGTGATTGCGAAAGCGTACTGAACTGGCTATAAAATCATGAAAATTCAATTATTTAAATAATTTGATTTCGACTATAAGCATTTCCCTGAATGGACTCAATTGCTAAATCTTCGAACTGTGATAATTTTGTTGCCCGAGCAAATCGTGATGTTCAAACAGAATTTATTATTGCCCGTTTGAAAGCAGCTTTTCGCTCGGCATCTTTATCATTTTCACGACAGTGCGTTTCTCTAGTTCGGATGACTGAATTTCACTACGATTTTCGGTTGTATGGCGCGTCGTCATCGTAGTCGAATTATTTGGTCGTCATCGTGCAATTGTAGCGTAAAACATAAGTACATGTATATACACTTCAACAACAAAGTCGGTCCAGTAGAATGCCAATAAATTACAGTTCAATTTCTGTAGACACTTTGCGCGCAGAGCCGGTCTATTCGAGCGTCATTTTGTATACCTGACAAAACGATTGTATTCCATAAAATCAGCTTTGTGTTGATTCAATTAATGACACATTTTTCAATGAGTATCGGGCGACAAATCGAATTCGCGTTGAACGACAAACAGCGTATTGGTTCAAAAGTTGAGGGTTGAGTGTTTCAACGGTAATTAATTCGGACAAAGGTTAAGTGTACTTTATCACAAATTTATTGCGCTGGTGCGAACCATTGATTCCCGCTTGTTTTTCCCTCTTTTTCTCTCTTCTGTCCGGATCAGAACAGAGCACACCGATATCTGGATCGTAATTAGTCATTTTATGACTTGATTAAATAGGGTCAGTGTTTTATACAATAAATTGTGCAAAAAAAAAAAAAAAATAATCACATTCATGGGCAATGATACGAATGATATAAATGGATTCGAAATTTTATGAGCGGTTCGTTTATTGTTTGGCTCCTCTTCGCCGATGACGAATTTTTGTTTCCAAATCCATGGTTCATAGCACCACGATTGGATAGAACTTTTGGTTCTACCAGTAAGTAACAAATCGTGATTGCAAGCAGTCAGGGAGCAGGAGAATGGAAACAAACAAACGAACGAAAAGAAAGTCAAAAGTATTTCACATCTTGCCTCCGGGTACATCAATAATAATTTGCCTTAATAATCAATAAGTGATTTATAGAAAAGTTATCCGCTTGAGATTGAAATAATGTTTTTCCATTGATATTTGCAAACTTTGTGATTGCTATGAGTGTTCTGCCTCAAAAGCTCATGAGTAACCTGACAAAATGCCGGACCGTGTGTTAGTTGAAATGTTCATGGCCACCACCGTTTCTTCAGTTACTCCAATTTATGACGATCTCTTTTTCGTCCATCTTTCAATCTCGTTCTCTCTCTCTCTCTCTCTATCTTATTCCTCTCTCTCTCACCGACACACTCATTTTTGCCATTCACACTGGTTCTCATCGTTACTATCACTGCTACTAAAAAGTTTTCAACTTTACTTTAGATTCTCTTCGGCTTTAGTGCTCGCCATTTGGTTTGGTTTGGTTGTATATTATATATATATATATATATATGTATGTGTCTGTGTCTGTGTGGATGGCAAAACGGGCACACACAGATATTTTGACCGATAACTTTTTTGGTACGCCTGATTTGATCGGAAAGTGTGAGTTTTGTGCTGTAAGTTTGCGATAGCGTGTAGCAAGAAAATGCAAACATATCTTTTAGCAAACAACATTCGAACGTGGTCGAAGCGAAAACAATATTGTGGCCGATTTGCTCTACGACTTGCCATTACACCCTTTCTCCAAAAATGTCATATAATGAACGGGAATCGGATGATGGAATATGGGCCACAAAAACCAAGAACCGGAATGTATACGCACACTTCGAAAAGTGGTTTCATCGACAATTCGCAAACATACGTCGACCGTTTCAATTCTGAAAATTCCAACATCTCCAGCAGAAAAGATCTCTCTCACCCCGCAGCGCAAACCAGAGGCGCTTTCGAGCAATGGAAATGGGAAGCGATCGAGTGAGCGAAAGAGAGAAAGAAAGACGGGAAACATTCAGCAAAACCAAAAAAAAGGAGACGAGCCGATGGTTAATGCACAGAACATCGAATAGCCGAAGTGAAAACTTTCTAACATTCGATTATTTCAGTTGAATAAGTTTTCGGGTGGGAAAACTTTTTGATTGTCACACGAATATTGTTCCGAAATATTCAAATTGCGCTTAATTTGATAAATTACGTACAACCATCGGAAAATATTATGTTGGAGAAGTAAGATGACGTTCGGTTTGAAAAATTGAGCTTAAAATACTATCGAATCTCCCTTTAGCATATATGAACGAACATTTGTGCGGAACAACACAAACATACCTGCCCGTTCGCCCGACAAAAAAGGTGAGCACCAATATTTTATTCGTCGAAGCAGTCGAACTACCATCGAAATCGATAGAGGAAGAAGAGAAAAAAAAACGAACACAACCGACATCGTGGAAGAGAAAAAAAACAAAACTTGGCAAGGAAAGATTGTTTCAATGCGGTTATCGTCATCAAAATCACTGTACCAAAACTTTCGAAAATTATTCGTGATTTTCGCAAAACTTAAAATGTCAAAGTTAGTGCCACATTTTTGGATCAGGTAGCGCAGAGAATATTCGAATTATCGTTTAATATATTGTGGCCAAAAATGAAACTTTTTATTCGTTATATTATCAATGGTCTACACACTCCGCTGGATCTCTCGCTCTCTCATTCCCAAATGAACCTATCCAATTTTATTAAGTGCAATTAGGTCATAAACACGTTTTCTACATAATAAAGCTAATTGCTCAGTTCATTTTGAGATCGGTCGATTATGTATATATTTGTGTGGGTGAGCAAGGGAACGTGAGAGCCAAAAATGAACAGTTTCGATAAACCACACTCTATATCACCCATTTTCGCCATCGTCATCGTCCTTTGCCTCTCCAATACAACGACCGTCATCGACGGTGGACATTGCAGAATGCAAACTGTTTGCTCTCACATTCACATTGTTCAAGATGTGTGTATTTCAAAATGTTTTATTACTTTTTCTATATGCTGGAATGCATCGTTCCCATGCTTTAGCTGTGGATTTGCATTCATCTTTTAATATTTTGAGGATGGCATGTTTGAAGCGTTTTGTGTGCGCTGCCGAAATATCTTTCCATAGAGTTTCACTACACACATACACACAATCGCACACTTAAGTACACACACACACACACACACACACACACCAGTAGCTAAGACTAAGCGAATATTTGACTACTTTCATAATAATAGGCTTATGCAAAACGTTCTCGTTCTCATTTCTCGTTTTTGTGTGTGCTTCGTTGTTGCCGTTGTTTTTTTTCTTCTTCCATATTTCTCGTCCATTTCTCTCTCTTTCTCTCGCACAATCATTCTCTTACTCACTTTTTGCTAAGTCGACGCTCAAGTCTTCGCCGTCGCAATGGAATATAAGCGTTTATTCATATCGTTGAACTGCCGCAATATGCTGAAATGAGATTGTCGACATGAAAAATAGTGGCTCGTTGCACTTCCCAAGGTTTGAGGTCGAAAGCTCGTTGTGTTGATGTGTGTAGGTGTGTGTGTGTGTGTGTGTGTGTGTGTGTGTGTGTGTATGCACGTGGATATCGATGTTAGGAATGCATCGCAATCTTCAACATTGTTCTCGGCCACAGCCACGATGACCAAGATTTGTTCACGTCGCAATATTTATATATTGATGGGAAATAAAGGCGTCCACCATAAAGTTCGTGATGTAGAAAAACAAAGAGAATTTCATACACGTTCAATGTGTGTGATAGTGACTGAGCATTTGTAAAAGCAAGAGAATGGTAAAAATGGAAATATCCATTACAAATGGGGTAAGTGCGGTAATAAAGTGCTGAATCTGATGGTCGAGGAAAGAGTCAAGATTAGCTCAGAGGTTAAGGTCAATGAATGAAAGGATGTGTGATGACATTTTCTGGTTTTGTGCTTAGAATATTTCGTGGTGTTGGGCGTTCCAATGGATGGTCAAACCTAATCTACCAGTTAATTTTCGCTTCCTGAAATAAAACTCATCGTCTGAACTGAAAATCCAATGTAGCAAAAACGAAGCAACAACGTTTTACTCCATCAAAATGTGAACAGATTCATGTGAAAAACCGCTCATCAGGTGCTTATGAAGCCTGGTCAATGTTTGTGTGTATATTAAAAGCACACGACAGAACCATTGCTCCGAAAATGAAATAGACCACCGAAAATGAAGCAGATGACGATGTTTGAAGCGGATAATGTCAAGTCAAGTTCTGTGAAAGCATTTGTATCCATTCTCGAATTGGGCAACGGCTTTTGTCTTTGTCACACATATCCATTCAGTTTCATTGTACCCACCACCGATTCAAAATAATACATCACTATCATACCATCATCATGGTGAAGTTGGAGGAGGTGTTTAGGGGTTTTATTACTTTTGACCATGTAAAAGAAATTGGACTTGGGTCATTTTCATTTCGATTCAGTGTGCCATTATACGCGAGCATAAATATTCAATATACTGAAATTGTGTGTCATCTGAGTGTGAACAATAGCCACAACTGGTTGTGTGTCTTTGTTTTATCTGTATGTGACGAGTTGGGCATATAGTTAGAAGTTGTGTGTGTTAGTCGTTTTTGGCATCGTGCAATTGATGCTGTCGATGCTACAAATGCATGAGATTCGAAAGTGATAATGAGATATTGTGACACCAGGTGTGGTGCTTTTCATACACAGAGATAAAATTGTGATGCGTGTCAATTGTGTGTAACGTTCTTGAGGCTTCCTTCTGCCTCTGAATTTACATGAAACCATAGATGGATACATAGACATAGAGCAGACACTTCGATTGCTTACGGAAATTTCGGTTCGCCTCGATTATACGATGTTACATCATTTGCTATGTATATTTAACGTGAGAAGCATCGCAGCCGCCCCGTTCGTTAGTTCACTCGATCGTGTTATGTTGTGGTTTCGATGGTGGAATATGCGTTTTAAAACACAGAAAAATATCGCACAAATAATGAGCATAACAACGAAATGCACAGCACATACACACAACACACATTTTCGAATGAAATACGCCAGGGTAAATAGAAGCGATGAAGTCAAAAGCGATATCTTTGTGTATGCGAGAGTACGTAGGTGGTTTTTGGTACGGGCTGTGCCCCAGTTATTCTTACGTATATATACATATATATGCGTATCATATCACATCACATCGCATCACATAATCGTCTATCATAAAATGAAGCTAATGTGTGGCAAAGCAAATTAATTTAACTTGTGGATCTATTGTTCGAGCATGTGTCTATGTATGTGTAATGTGTGTATACCATTCGTGGCTACATTTGGTAACGAAGATAATCTTTTTTGTTTTTTCGTTTCACTTCGGCTTTTCGCACTCTTTCCATCTTTCTCTCTTCCCAAACATAATCTCTCTTTTTCCCGTCGATTTTTGTTCGTTTACATTCGTTTTGCCCGGCCATTTCTTGTGTCTTTCGAATATCACATTACAAGTTCAAACAATTGAATAGACGGATACAAATTTGGGTTTGTCTGTATATGTTTGTCAGGGGAATTTCACTCAATAAGATCGACTCATCTCTATGAATTTGTACTCTCGATTTCTCACACACATTCCATGAACAATTAGTCAAATTTCCGGTGCATTATCAATACTTTACGGAAGTTGTATAAATTAATTACGTAAAATTGCACTGGCCAAACAGGCACTATGCCCATTAATCCATGTGATGAGCATTGCCTAGCGAACATCCTCCTTTTTCACCCTTTTCTCGAATTTGGTGCAAACCCCTCGTATGTTTGTGTACAGAACTGTGTGCTGGCTGTGATGAGCTGCCGATAAAATGATCATTTGTATCACCAAACGCCCAAAAAAACCGCATCGAATATACGGAGGAAAAAAGCGTGCATTCTGCATTTGGGTCTTTTTCTCCTATAAACGACGTTTAATCGTCCTAAAAAACCGCATGAGGAAAAACTTAGAAACTGCAAATCATAGAACATTGTTACGTTCGCATTCAATATAGAATGAGGGTGAGCTGCATTTCGAAAAAAAAAAAAAAAAAAACGAACAGAAAATTGTTGACTCATTGTGTTTATTAGGGTGTAAGTTATCCACATTCACATGCCGAGAAAGAGTGGAACAGAGAAGCGGATTATTATTGTTGCTGTCTCCAGCAAATTGCTATTTGACTGTGTTGATTGCTTCACGCACTCAAATATAATGAAGGTAAAATTGTAAGTAACCCGAAGCTTTTGGCATTTATGATGACTACTGATGAGACCGGCGTAGTGGAATAAAGCAGCAGTGGAAACAAATTTCCCTTTGTCAAAGACGGCGACAACAGCACCGATGATGATGGTCACATTATTTCTTTTGACTCTCTCTCTCTCTCTCTCTCTCTCTCTCTCTCTCTCTCTCTCTCTCTCTCTCTCTCTCTATCTCTCTCTGTCGGCGGCTCGAAACATAATACCTATCTTACATTTTCAGCCGCAGTGTAGTGCGCATAAATTATGCATGTTGAAATAATTCGCCTGGACATTGTTTTTTTCCTTCCACGTTGTGTGTCGGTAGATTTTTCATATATCATTTTTTTTCCTACATTTTCTTTGCTGCTTTTTGTATATATAGGCATACATATCTATGGGTGAGATTGAGAGTGGAGTATGTTTTTTCTTCGATTTATATTTTTGAAAAGGCGAGTATGTTTTCTGATGATTCTGTTGGCGTTAAAGTAGAGCATGTTGGCGTACCGTCTAGCCTCCGTGGTTTTCACGGTTTTCACGCAATGGATAAGAGATAGCAACAAGGTGTCTTCGGCAAAGTTGTAGTACTCGAGGTTTTCAATAACTTAGCTGAAGACAGTTATCTCTTATCTTTTATCAGTTTGGGGAAAATCGCGCAATTAAAAAAGCAAAATTTATCTGGAACTTTTTTTTTTCTTATAATTTTTCGCGCTTTTCGCGAAACTGATAAGAGATCAGGAATAAGTGTTCTCAGCTAAGTTATAGAAGACTTTGAGCACTACAACTTTGCCGAAGAGATCGAGTTGTTATCTCTTATCAGTTCCACGAAAACCGCAAAAAACCGTGATGACCCGCCAAAAATGAACATACTCGCCTTCAACCATTTTTAAGTCGAAAGAAACTTACTCTTCTCTTTCATAACAAATAAGTCAGTGAAACATACACTACTCTCAATCTCACCTATAGATATATGTATATATATATATATATGTGTGTGTGTGTGTGTGTGTGTGTGTGTGTGTGTGTGTGCGCGCCAGCCATACACAGCATTGTCCTCGTTCGGATATTATTACTCATATTTCAATTACTGTGTCTGGGGCGGAGAGAAATTGATTGAATCAAAAAAAGATTAAATTTAATGCGAAAACCGCAGGACTAATGTATGGCTGATGTACAAGCGAGCGGACACGCTCACGTTGATAGCGACTGTCTTCGAAAAAAATACCACATAGACTCCCCATTCCGTCCCTCTAAAAGCAATGCCAACATAAATGAGCCTGTTTCCCATTGTTTGAAAACGATAACTAATTATTAGCCAAAGTAATTTGTAGTCATTATGGAAGAACGTAATCTCCAAACATGAATTCTTGTATACTGTGGACTCTGTGACAGTTCGTCTTGTATCACCATTATTTATCAGGTGAATTTGATTACAGGTGAATTGGCAATTGCGGAATAATTTACACATTGGATTTTAAATTATATTTCTAGCCAATGTGCATCAATTTAATGGTTAATTATATTTTTTTTCGGTTATTTTTTTATCGCTTTTCATAACAATAATCCAGTTTGTGGAATTCCACTTCACTGAGCTGATAATTATGCCTCGGGAAAATCGATATTGATTTGCACCATTTTCGAACACTAATCGGCTTCGCTACAATAAATCAATTGATGTGAAGCATTTAAAATAACATGCAAAAAAAAGCAATTGTGCATCGACCATAACGAGTATAATGGTATCGATTCAAAATACAAAGTTCAATCATTTGATCGAACTTTTCTTTCGATGCATATTCCATTCGAAGTGAAGCGATAATAACATTTTCATGACATAGACAGAGGCATCTAGGTATTTCGAATATATTATGCAAGTTAATTAATATCAATAAATGTTGATATTTCCCCGTAGTTAATGTTGCATTTCAATTGTGTCATGTTAAACTATGCATCGGTACATCGTCATTGCACACGTGAGCAATCTGTACATGCGAATTAGCGGTGAGATATGTAATTTAACAAACAAACATATGCGCATATATTTTCCGAGTACACAATTTCAATGGGATGTGTGTCTCGATTCTTTCGTCAGTACCACCTATCTGTATATTATATATCCCCTTCTCTCTCTCTCTCTCTCTCTCTCTCTCTCTCTCTCTCTCTCTCTTTCCCACTCAAACAAAACAGTCAGGAGCATTTGCACCTGAATACCATATAATTAATTGTATTTTCATTCTAGTCGTCTGTCAAAGCATTTTCACACATGATTTGTGACAATTTTGGAATGGAATCGACATCAAAATACGTTCACAATTCAATTGAACTGTGTGACATAGTCATGTTATACCTTTGCGTGTGCAGTGCATGCACTGAAAAGGCACGAGCTTACGTGATTAAACACGATTGGAGAATAATCCGTTGATTTAATGACGCTTCTTAATATATAATTTTCAATTGCTGTTTTTTCGTTATCGTAATTGTCGTCATCGTCGTCGTCTTGTGTGTCTCATATTCACACCAATAAAAATACCGTTAGATAAAAACGATAAGCAACGAAATAAGACCAGACCATTTTCATAACATTTTTTCCGAGATTATTTCGTTTTTGTCGATTTATCGTTGGGCTTGTTTTTCATCTTTTTTGTGCCAAGCTATCTAACGATTATCGCCAAATGATTTGTTGTGTAAATCGCTTTCGTGTCTATTTTGGTGGCATGCATGTGTGTATGTGAGTGTTTGTCAATGTTGAGTGTGTTGTGTATTCGGAACTAGCGAAATCAATTGATCATCGCGTCTGACATGCTCTTTCTCGCTCGCTCGCTCTTTTTTTTCGATTCTAACCATCATTTTTGGCTTTGTTTGTATGTGCCATGCGAATCACGAGTTTATCTACTTGATTTCATTTCATGTTCAAATTGAAAATCAATACGATTTTCGGTCGATTGTTGTTTGTGCAGCCGGAAAGCAGGAACGACGATTTCGAAATTGGGTATTACATGAACAGAAACGGAAAATAGGAAAAACGAAGACGATATATATACATATTCCATACGTATGTGCTGTGCACATGTACATGTGTCATGCAATAAAAAATTATTGTGTGTTGCTTGTGGCAAAAGCCGAATCGGCAACAGGAACAAAAGATCACAGACCTATTCAAATGTGTTTGTTTGGCGAAACCGGAATCAGAATAGTAAAAATCGAAGTTTGCTTCGAGCCGTAACCGAACATCCGAAATGAATTCACAATTTTTTAGCTATTGCTGATGGTGCCGCTGTTGCCGCCTATCCATTCTCTCTTTTAGTCATCGATCTGTTCGCTTGCTCGGCTCTGTGCTTTTCCACATCGCTGCGAACAACAGTTTCTTATGCATGAGCCCTATAGAGCATTCTTCTTCTTCTTTTCTTTTCTTTTCGTTTCTTTCGATAAAATTTGCAGTAAAAAAGCATAAGAATTCACTTTCAATAAATGGCACTGACATAAAACATACACACATATTCACATGCACGACTACAAATTGCTAACACATTCCTCAGCCCATTGGATAAAGAACTCTGACATCCACTTTATATATGTATATAACACAAAGTCGAACCGAACCGAACCGAACCAAGCTGATTCGAGCCGTAAAGTATTGAGTAAGTACCAAAGAAAAAGAAAAAGGAAAAGAAAAACAGTAGCAAACATATCAAATTTGCTTTAGTTAAAGCTAACTGTCACACGAAAATTACTTTTTTTCTGCATAGCTTCGAGTGCGTTTCCAAAAATAAAATTACGAACGAGATGGAAAAAAGAAGAAGCGCCGAACAAAGAAAGAGAAAAGGGAAAAAACAGTGCCAAGGAAAAATAAACAAAAGAAGAAAACGAAGAAAAAAAAAAAAAAGTACGCTTTAAGTGTTATTGCATAGCGAATACGCGAAAATAAGACTATAAATCACCGCCCGTTCTAACTGATTAATATTCCGTGAACCAGATGTTCGCAAACACATTGCAAAAATGAAGAAGAAACGCACAAAACACACTTGCTATTCAGTACTCTCATTCGACGGATATATTTTTTTCTTTTCGTTTTCCATCTTCATTCTCTCTCTCTCTCTCTCTCTCTCATCAGTTTCATTACACACTGGCTGGCTTCCTTGATCCATTTTCGCTTTTCATGTGTTCCCTCTTCACCGGCCCCTAAGTTGGCACTTTCCAAAACGAGAACATTTGTCTTTGAAAGCGCTCTCTTTTGCTCATCTTCTTTTTCTTTCGTCTCACTCAGCCCACTTGAATATCAAGTGAAAATGCGTTCGCAATTTATTCGCCGATTCAAACAATGAAGCGAACTACGAACAAAAAAAAAAATTTTATGACGAGAAATGAGAGAGAACCGAAAAGCAAAAAATAAAGAAGAAGAAAAAGAAAATAACACACCATCGATGTAATAAACGAAGACACTAGAGCAAAATGCAAAAATGGGCACTCAAATTGTAATCGTCATCATTTTTTCGACATTTCGTTCTTTTTTTTGTTGTTGTTGTTGTTGTTCAACTCCTATTATTGGTTTCCGTTGTCATGGTATATATTTGGATTTATGAATAATCGACAATGGTCAGATTTTATAACTCAGACGTCTTTCTTGCGAGAAGGCCAACGACACGCAGTTCCATCAATAAACAAATGAGTTCGATTTTGATTTGAAACCTATCATATATCATGGAAATTTGATGGCTGTTCATTTAAATTACATTGATTAGTACATTTTGTTGACATTTGAAGCATAAGAATACCGTTCTTAAAATGTGTTCGTTATTTTATTGGGTGGAGAAATAAAATATGCTCCGGAAAAGAGATATCTCCACATTTCAATGCAAGTACAACACACACATTATAATTTTCCTTGACTTTCTCGAATCGTATTTTCAAAAGAAAATGTCATGTGAGCAATGGGTGACGCAAAAGCGTATCAAAAGAAAACGGGTTGCAAACTGCACGAATCGTGCGGGAAATGATTGTTTGCTTAGTGACTCTGTTCAAATATTCACCTTAATAATGAAATACGGCCATCCGTTTTGAATGTGTTTTTATTAGGTTAAAAAAAACACGTTTAATATTGTAATTCTAGACACGAAAAAAGGAGCTTCTATATAATTCATTGAATCGATTACGCAAGAACGGTTGTTCACGTTGTTCATCATTTCAAGTAATTTTCCAATGAAAAAGCGATTCGATATTCTTTCTCCTGCCGTTTTTAGCACTACATGAAATGTAGAGCTACTAATCTGCTTTTTTTTTCTAGATACTTTTTGAGTGATGAAACAAATTATGGTGAATTTGTATTTTATGCTCATATTTTTTATTTAATTTAAAACAGGTGCACTAACGACAAATAAGTGCACAATATCTCAAAGCGCGAATCAAATTTTTATTATCAAATGTTGTTTAAAAATTACATTAATTTTTCGTATAGTATTTTTCTGAGTCTTGAACAGAATTAAAGTGATTTTAGATTTTATGCTCATATTATTTATTTAATTTAAACCAAAGGCAGTATATTTCAAAAAAGAAATTAAACCAAGATCTTGTAATTCATTTTGCAAATAAATATATTACTTCAAAGTTACTTTGATGAAATGCATTTCATGTAGTGCGCTAAAAAATAGTTTGTTGTGAAACAACAAAATAGATTAAATAACTAAAAACTCAAGAACGCAGAGCGGAGCGAAGCGAAGCTCTGCGTTCTTGTTTCTTCTTCCATTTCAATCGGTGACTTTGCTATTTCCAATCATTATTGTCAAACGAATTTCTCATTGTTTTTTCTTTCAACAATTTTTTTTTTTCATGAATCAAATAAATTTCTACATTGTCAAATAAATATCAGAAAATAATGGATTGAAAATGTGAGAGAAAGAGAGAGACAAGTAAATTTTTGAAATATGAGCTCATTTATCAAAATTTTCCCGTGTTGAAAATAACCAAAAGCTTACGTCGATTGTGATGTGTGATGTGGAAAAGACGGAGATGTGGTGGATCGATGGGAAGAAGTATCGTGCTGCAATGTCAAAATGATCGAAGAGCAACACAAATGGTAGTCAAAGTGTATGATGAATGAGATTCAGCATAAATCTAGTATCTGAAAGCAACACCTCACTTAAGTCATAAGTCAAATGTAGAATTTATCTAATCCAAAATATAATCAAATTAAATAGATGAACGTAAATTGATGAAGCACCAATCTGCCAACCTGTTGAAGAATTGACCACTCAAATAGGCTTAATAGAGCCGATTAAGCGGAACATTCAACACGCCTAATAATCGTGTTCATTTAACCTCAAACAATTGAAGATCGGACAGTTTATTAACTTTTGAATCAATCTGCATCAATTAAGGAAAATTTACAAAATAATTTAAAATCAAATCCAATGCAGCATTTCATTTAGCATAAAAAATTTCAAGCTAGTCGAAATAAATCAATGTTTTTCCAATTTTTTTCTTCTCTTTTTGATGAAAAGATTAGATCGAATCAATATACGTCGCTGCATTTTTTGCAATGACGTAAAGGAGACGGTTAGATGTCAAGGATAAAAAAAACCAGTCACATACAATTAAAAAAGCGACAGATGATTGATTGGCACAAGGCTTTGGATGACATTTCAAAATGCGATATATACAGATATATATATATCAATTATTGCTGTTGCTAAACATTTCGTACTTCTTTTCGGGTTGAATATATGTGTGTCTCATTGCTATCTTTTTCGGTGCTATTAACATTCATAGCAAAGTGCAAAATCATGTTTCGCCTCCAATGTAATGTTTTGTTTTCTCTTTAATTTGTTATTCTCCGCGTTTTTTCCCCTCTTTCAATTTCGCGCAAAATTTTCATATACAACTGTGTACTGAGCTGTTGTTTTTTGTCGGGTTGTTTCCACGAAATCCATCTCTACTCTTTTAAAGTACATATTCCGGTGCTGCCCATGGATAGTGAATCGGCTAGAATGATAAAATGGTTTTGCCATTGCTTTCAATACCAGAAATACATATGTTTAAGCAATTCCACTGTTGGCAAACGAGCAAAATTTTATTCTTGGAAAAAAAGTAAAACGAAAAAATGAAGTTGATTTGAAAATAAATCTAAGTTAATTCACAAAAGGACCCGAGGAGGGAGAGAGAGCGATGCACATTACATCAATCAGCCATCTGCTAGATTGGCTGTATATTTTTGTGTGCATGGTTATTTTTTCATGTCTCGAGGATGCTCGATCTTGAAATGGGCCAGGCGGTGTGTCGTTAGCGCGAGTGTGAGAGGAGGCGCAAACGAACGAACAAACGAGAGAATGGGTGAGTGAGTGTTTTCTTGTTGTTGGTAGTTGTGCTGTTGACGGTGCAGTTGTCGCAGATATTTTGTGTCACAATTTAACCGTACTCCAGCAGCAACACATGCTGAAATTGCTCAACAAAAGTCAAAATCTTAAATTTCACCGATATAATAGCATACATAAATCATTTGAGGTTTTTCACATTTTCTGTCACCCCCGACAAATACACACACACACACACACACAATATGCTCGGCATTTCGGCTGTCGTTATTTTATGTTATGGTTCTTCAATATTTTGCAAACAGCGACATTTTCATTTGGTCGTTTCATTACGAAAACGGTTTCAGTTATTTTGATATGATTTCCTATGTGTTTTTTTTCTCTTTCTTCTTCGCCATGACTACTTCCATTGCCAGCACACAATACTTTTGCAAAGAGAACGAGACTTTTCTCAATTCGACATGCTCTTTCTGCACAGCAGACGTCACATACACTTTTCCGAAAAAACCAAATGGTCGAAACGTGCCCGTCTTGGTTTTCCGTTTTTTTTTTTTCTTCGTTTTCTTCTTCTTTGCTTGTCGTGCGCTGGATAAGCTTCTTCGAAGGTTTTCAGCGGAGCAGCCGCAAACAACAGTTGGAAATATATTCGAAAGACAAGAGATTGTGAAAATTACGTTCAAGAGCGTGTCACCATATAATATTGCTTTTGCCTTATGGTGACTTTTTTCTCACTTTTAAAGCGATTCTTCGTTGCTTTTGAATTTCTCTCTATCTCCCACTTTCCTCTGCTTTGTGGCTGTGGTTGTTATTGTTGTTGTTGTTCTTCAAGTGAATGACGACTAAAAACATTTACAGTTACAGAAATGACAGTACAAACAAAACAGCCTTTCGAATGCATTCTGAGAAGGAGACAAAAAAGAATCACGGAATAAAAGTGCCACGTTCAAAGCAAACAATGTCATCCAATGGAAATGAAACGCGCGCCCCTCTCGACGGGACCACCATAGACACAGAGAATAATCGATTTTGAAAATAGGGAAGAGAGTAGAAGAGGAGAAAGAAAGAAAAAAAAAACGGTGGCACGCTGTTTAGCAGATAAAGTCATTGGGCTAGATGCGGAAAATTTAATTATTGAAATATGTAAATTGGTTTTTTCACTCCTAAAATGTTTTGCGTTTGTGAGTGTGTTTTTTTTTTTGGTTCTGTTCTGTGCTGTTCTGTTCTATATTTTCTATTTGTGTCTGTGAGTGTTTTTTCGGTGTCGCACTTTCAATCATCATCATCGTTATCATAATACTTGGAATGGCATTGGATCGAAAGCCTCTAGGTCTTACAAATAGAATTAGCACTATAATTCGTTTCTTATTGGATTTAAATGCACACAAGAGCCATTTTGCATTTTTTGTATCTTCGACCCGCAGCGCAATCATAACGTTTGTTATTGATTTAAATGATTTTAGATGCGTGCACAAAATCACTGGCCAAATGTTTGTGCGCAAAATGAATTATGATTGAATGTGAAATGCATTCAGATTTGATTTCTTTTCTACAAATTAGATTTGTTTGCATTTGTCAAACATAAATTTTCAATATGTGCATGGCGACAGTCGAATGGGCACGACATATCGCTCAATGACCAGAAACAACATCAATTTTCAGTTTTAAGTGCTGCCATATAAAAAGCATATTCTTCAGCCATTCAGAATGAAAAGACATTCTTTTGTTCGCAAAATGCAGCGGGTAAACGGCATTTTCCATTGTACAGTTTCGTTACAGCATGTGTCTTCTTGAAGACATTTCAAATGATTTCCTGTTAAGAAATTAACTGTTCCAAATGCACGAAAACGAAACCATTCGCAACCGAAAATCCCAGTTTTTCCACTCTAGACACGGTGCACGGGCTCGATTATGCCGAACAACAATAACACATACACACGCGCATTCCAAAGTAAAAATTTTCTTGATAGAATAACAAAAACAACCGCAGAAAATAAATTTTTCATTGTGCAGCGTTCAACGGCAGCAGTCAAAGAATTGGGCTGATGATGACGGCGACGACGGCAATGGCGGCAATGGCAAAGTAAAAATAACAATACGAACCACAACTACTATCTTATTGCTTCCGCGTTTTGTGTGAAGCGAACAATTCGTGTTGGGTCTTATTTTCAAGTGGTATTTTATCTGTTTCAAAATGTTAAGCAAATCGGAAACCAGCTCGAAATATTCTAGTTTGAGATTCATGATGATTCAGCCACACACTTTTAACCACCACCACCATCACCCAACTGTATGCACAGACTACGCAAGAACACAAATAAAACAAAAGCTGACAATTTTCTTGCTTTACGGTGTTTTTCATTGTGTTGCAAGCGTATTTTCCATTTTTGCTCGAGCTTACCGGCGATGTCTTCTTCGCCGAAACCGCAGAAAGCAACACAAAAATGCGACTGAAGAAGCAAAGAGAAAAAGAAAAACCGGAGAAAAAACGACGAAAAATGAAACGAGAACGGAATCGGAAGAAAAGGCAATGATTACAGCGCTTCCGCTCGCAACGGAAAATGTTTCTAACTAGAGAAAACCAAGAAAATAATTAATTATTAAATTTTAACGGTGAGAGAGCAAAATTCTTGTGATGACAGTATTGACAAGGTTCAACCGGAAAAGGTAACGGACGCGTGCCGCCGCTGCCATCGCTACCACCCGACCCATTGCAATTGGTTCGAATTTCAGCTCTATCTCTCACTCTTTCATCGAAATTAAGTGATTTTGACTTCGCAAATACGCCGAAGCAGGCAATTTCTTCAACACGTACACCATATGGAATATTTTTTGTGAAAAGCCCCGCTGTCATTCCCTTTTGCTAATGAATCCGGACTTTTAGCCGCTTCAAACGGCAGCCCAAAACACAAAATAATTGTAATCGTGGAAATATGTCGACTCTCCTGAGACAATTTAACGAAAATCTACCCAAACCGCCAACAGGGTTGCTTTGCTGGAGCTGAAGCTGTCGTCTTTATTGTATACATGACGCAAATGATGAGGGAAATGATTCATTTTCGGTTGTGTAAGAGTGAACTAAATCATGGAATTAAAGCGGGATAAATGCGTTTTTTTTTTCTTCACTTGAAAAGCAATCACTTACGTTGACTTCTTCTTCCTCTCTTTAAATTATTATTATTATTATGTTTCATTTCTTGTTTGTAATAAGAGTATGCAATCGTTTTTTCGGTATGAAAGAAATCATGAGTGGGCGCCAAATATGGTGCTTGAAAATTATTTTATAAAAGGAAATTACCGACATGAATACGAGAAAATTATGATGATTTTTTCATTCGAGAAGGTGTATTGCGCGAGAATTTAATTTCCATAAAGACATTTTCGGAGAAGAAATCGTACTTTTCATTTTATATTCGACCGAACATAGTGCCCTAACATGGCTTTTTCAAAGCAAATTATTTGCGCTTACATTTGATGCGAGTAACATTTGAACACGGTAATTGCCATGTATGCAAATATAACTGACTCGAAAAAAATATATAGATAAATATTATTCGGTGGGATTTTTCTTTGCCGTTCGGAATATACGTATTTGTCATCAAAGGAATCGTCAGACATAATTATGTTTGAATAAAAGTTTAAGTGGTGGTTAGTATTTTTTTTTTCTTCTTTCGGTGGAAATAGGACGAAGTCGATAACGCAAAATTGTACTTGAGATCCATACAAAATTAAAGAAGAAAATTCAAGAGAACGGTATATATTGAATTATACAGGAGTACATCCCCCCCCCCCGCAAACACACACACATACAAAATGACGGCGTCAGGAATTTATTTACCATTCCCGTTTAGAAGCCCAACTCCTTTTTTGTGTTCACATGTATCGTTCTAATAAGACCTAATTTATGTATGAGTTTATCGCAATTGCAAATACAAAATTTCATGAAAATATGTGACTTTTATGTTTGCTGCGTTTTTTTCCTTTCCACTTCTGCTTCTTTTTGTTTGGCTGCGATTGAATTTTTCAAGCATTGACATTTACACATACGTTCCTGGTAAAATTCAACAAACACACCCAACGCTTTGCATTCATTAATTTTGGAGTTTTATCGAGTAACGAGCAAATATTAAATGTTGAATTGTTTTCCAGCCAATAGATTTTGAGCTCTAATTATTTCTGATGGGTAACCGGGTGAACTTTCTACCAGGTCCAAGGTCGCGCTAATCACCATCACGCATCAGACACGCAACATGCGTAATTTTTTTTTGGGCAGGACGAGGTTGAATATATTCAACGGTAACGGTGGTACTGTGAATATCGTTCACCAGATCCTCTCGTAAAACTTGGCTCGAACATTGTTCCTTGCAATACTCAGCCACAATTCTAATGATAAAAGTGCGTGGCAAATGAATGAAAATCACAAAGAGAACCCCCGTAAAATGAACCAACCAAAATATTTACAACATAATTATTCAAGCGATAAAAAAAAATGTGTAATAAACGTCCAATGACCGAAAAGAAAAATTATCGGGCGAATAAGAAAAAGGAAATCGGGACAATGCTAATGCAAAAAACCAAAACAACCAAAGACAAAATGGTATGTAACCGTTGAACATGATGATATTCGGAACAGATAACGTGGCTGTACCTATCCATGTTGTGGTACTATATCTATCCATGTTCAATATTAATGAATGTTCGATACATCCAATAATCAGAGATCTTTTTTTTTTCTCTATGAAACTCCTTATTCTGCAATGCCGTTGTTTGCCATTGGATTTATTTTTCTGCTCTCTATGATAATTTCAAGCGAAATGGGGTTAAAAGGTCAAATCGATGGAGTTTGCTCATACCAAGAAATATCTTCTTTCGGTAACGGAAAATGAAGAAATATAAAAAATGATCAAATAAATTTGTTGGCTATATCGAACCATCTGATTCTACGAAAAATTTTTCATCTTTTATTCATAAGCGTATTTATAGTTACTTTAAGTCAATCAAAATAGTTACCCATATGATTTGATTTTAATTGTTTGATTTCACTAAACGTATTTACTTTTGTCTCGTAATCGAATGAGAGGGCTAAATTTTTAATGAATAATCGATATCACTCATATGATGTGAATTCAAAACGCCTCTCATTTAAACTGTCAATTTCAACGTTTCACAAAAAGAGTTTACACCAGGATTTGATTGCTGAGATTTGATTACCACAATAGAAGTGTCAAATATTAGACATATACATTAACAATTCTCGTTTTATTGATCAAACGCAAGGGCTTGAACTCAATCTTTTGTAATAACTTTTGCTGATATCGCGATGAGGAAAAATGCAGAAATGTATCTTTGGATTCAATCGTATATGATAAGTTTTAATATTTTAAATAGTTATTCTGTACTAAGTCGTCTCTTTATTCGAAAATATCTGGAATGGATGACCAAATGATTAAACTAATGAAACAGATTTCTGACAGATTCACAAATTCGTGACGCACCAAGTTCAATCAATTCGCGGACGAAATTCTTTTTCTCTTTTTTATTTGGAACTCAATCAATTTAAAAATTTACGATTAACCGACTGGACATGGACATTCACGCAATCACAGAGGCACATACAAAAAAGAGAATATCTCTATTGACCAGATGCCCACCTTCGAGTGTTTCGAAGAGAATGAAATACATAGTAAATGCATCATCATTACGACGGCAGAAATTTCACGGCATTCCATGGACAAAACGAAAGAGATACAATGAATGGGAAGCGGTACACAACCGAGGAAAAGAAGGAAAAAAAACAGAATGGAAAAAAAAAATAGCAAATTGACTAAATGATAATCAAAAAGATATGAAACCGATGTAGCATTCTGTGTGACATACACACCCTTTTCAGTGTGATGTTTGCTCGTTGCGTTCAGGGTGGTGGTTTGGTGTGTTTGTGTGCCTTTTATCATGTCGCTTTTGTGAATGTGTCCTAAAAACGCAAAGTAGACGGCGACAACGATAAACTTTAAGTGGAAAAAGTTTAATAAATTACCTGAATTTAGATTCAGAAGATTAAACGTAATGTAATGTATCGGTGCCGTTATTTGACATGACATACCTAACCTTCTGCAATATCTTCCTACGTTTCGCTTTCGTTCTTTTATATCATTTTTTTCGGTGTGTATCCTTCTTTTTTTTCCAGCTTTTTGTATGTGTATATGTCATTTTGTATTGCTCGTTCATTATGGCGTTTTTGTTAGTGTTCCGTTTCGCTAATGCCGCCACAGTGCCGAACGGAACGAGTGACGTTTCTTGACGCTAATATTGTTGTCTTATTTTCTTGTTTTTTTTTTTTATTAGTCGTCTCTCATTTACGTGATGGTTGCTCTCTCTTTTTTTTCTCTTGTTTTTTTTTTTTCATTTTCATTTTATGCTCAACCCACTGCTCCTTCGCACACACACTCGAACTATCTCTGTGATTTTCGAACATCAATTTTATTACATTCATCCAAACAATCACAGAACTGATTCGCATTTCCATGCAACAAAACACCCTTCAAGTACATTCCTATTATGGGGTGCTTGAGCCCGCGAATTCCAATGTGAACATCTTTCGCTGCTTTAATTCGCATAATGTGGCGGGAGAAACTTGAACAGCCACTCTCAACTGGGAGTGAGAGAGAGAAAGAGATAGAGAGAAAGGAAGAAAAAAAAAAAGAACTGGCGCAAAAGCCGAGTGATATGTGGTGCTTCAAATTTCAAGTATGTTTACGTTTTTATTCATTATTCACATTGCATGTCATATGTGGAAAATTGGATTTATTTTTCCACATGCATAAATTTTATTTCACATTGTTCTTGACAATCTATATTATTGGCGCTGTGCTATACTGCCGCGCTCGCTCACTTCTTTCACATTTGCTGCTCTTTTCAGGCTTGATTTTTTTTACTGTGTATTTTTTTAATGTTTTTTTTTCCCTTTGCTTCATTCTATTCACCTTTGCCATTTCATTCATTCGTATCTAATTCATTATGCTCTCTTGAGCCATGTTTGGCTCTAGGTTCTCTTTTCACTTGACAACTTTCCATTCTCTCGGTAAGTGTAACAGCACACGTTGACGCTATTATTATGTACATGAAATACAATCTAAATAAATTCACTACTGGAATTAATCTTCTTGAAACACAAAAAAAAAAAAAAAGAAATGTGTTCGCATTTATTCAGTTTTGTTTTACCTTTATTATTTCATCGTTATTAGATTTTTTTGATTACATTTAATAAAAATGTAATAACAGAAAAACGTGGTTTCGCCGTGTTTTTTTTTTTCGTCTCCTGATTCAATTCGTTTGTGCGGCGCTATTTTTTTCATTTTCATTTGGCTTCTTGTTCGTTTTCTCGCTTCGTTCCCTTTTTTGTTTCTAATTAATTGCATTCATTCCATCCACTCAGTTTTCGTCTAATATACGATTTGTTTGTTTTTTTCTATTCGGCCCCAAATTCGAGAACGCTTCACTCAATACCGTGAATGAAAAGAGCGAGAGAATGAATGGTTTGTGCGAAACCACTAAAAACTAAATCAAATACACACGCGAACATAAAATCACTGCCCGCCGAAAAAAAAAAAATGATTTATTCAGTTGATATAATGTGGTTATGTTTATTTGCAACAACTGACATTTAACGTTGTGCGAATGCCGAGCACACACATACACATACACCGTCTACCTTTTTGGGTGCGAGCACGAAACACAAATGCTGCCATTTAGACCAAGGGCAGCACCTCCATGATCAACATCATCGTCGTCGTCATCATCACAAACAATATCTATCTATTTTGATGTGAATGTATACCGACCACTTTCGATAGCAGTAGTTTTTTTTTTTTTTTGTTCATTTGTACCACTTCTCTTCGCGTTCGACCTTTTCCTCCCATTCAACTATATCCTAGTTTTGCTAACCGACTTGTACAAGATAAATCATTTTTTTACCCATTTTTTTTGCACTTTTAAGGGTACCATTTATCACTACTCGGTATTATGAAGAGCAAGAGGCATAAAGAGGCTCACTATCACAAGAAGTGATTCCAGTTTTGTTGGGCCCACTTCCGAAAATTCCCTAATAAGTTGCTCCATATATGATGAAACGAAACCAAATGAACGTGGAAAGAAATGCGCTCTGGATTTTCGACAAATGTGTATCATTTACATAATTCATTGCGAGCGAGCGAGTGGTTTGTATGTGCGTTGTTTTTTTCTTCATCATCTTCATCTTTTTTGTTTGCTCTCGCAGTCATGAAATGCGTGTTTGATGCCAGTTTCAATCAAAACGAATTAGTGTGGCGATAATTTTCATAGAAGATGAAAACCGACACGTTCCATAAACATATGATAAACCACATAGTGTATATATATATATATGCGCGCATAGTTCCTTTCTGAATCATGTGATGATCTCTCATGGATAGGAAGCAATTAAATGTTATCGCTTCAATCAAAGAAATGAATGTGATATTGCAATATAAATAATTTATTTTCATTCCGTTTTCGAATGATATATTTGAATGGATTAGGACTATGGCCGGGAGCCTGGACGAATGAATTAATGTATTTGCAAGCGTAAGCAAATCATTGTGAATGTGAAGTTCACACATGTTAACGAGATAAAATTGTGTCGAAATTCATATATATAAATTGTCTATGAAAACGATTTTGTTCGCAAGGAGATGAAATTCAATGTGTACCAACAGACACGTGTCACTTGAAAACAATCAATCATATCAAGCACCGGTTTTAGCCCCGACAATATTCACCCACACACACACAAAGAGAGACACATGCACTCACTCGTCCACCAGCACTTCCTCACTCACATGCATAAGCACACACAGGAAGATTGAGTGCGAAAGATAGATAGATAGATAGATAGAGAGAGATAGAGAGAGAGAGAGAGAGGGGGAGACACACACAATCCACCACAATATTACCAATAAAAATTTCAATAAATCTTTCATGGACGTGCGTTCGATCAGATTGATGCTGATAAAACAATGCCAGAGCCAAAGTAACGCATACTATTTATGGGCTCATTTCCAACATTACGACCAACTGCATTCACATTTTATGCGCCCGAATATATGCATGGTTATTCGGTCGATTTTAGTTTCTGCCTCAAGCTTTCCGCATACACACACTATCTGATACCAATTGCAAATACCCATATTACTCTTGTCTTGTGTTTTCTCTCACTCTCTTCAAAGTGCTTGTCGCTTTCAAAACACTGTCATCATAACGACCATCACACGCACATTCATCACATCACACCGCACAACATCGATCGTGATAACAAATCAAGTAGAGTTCGAAAGACCCATCGCCCAAATTTCAATTTGCAGCTACTGAAGTTTAACAAATAGAAGTTTATTTATCGTTCCCCTTCTCAAACAACACAAAAAAAAAATATCAACAATAATTTCAGTCAATATTTATTTTAATCTTTCAACGATGCCAATGTAACGATTGGCTGCATACAGTACGAGTGAAGAAAAAAAAAGTGAGCAAGATGAAGCGATTCAACATATATATTGATCTGTTTTTCTTTTACATTTTTTTTTTTGCAAAAAAGCGCCAACAATGCATTCGGCAAACACAACATTCAACAGACGTGAAAAAAAATACACAAATTATCGTCACGGAAAATATTTTTGCAAAATTTTGAATTCGTTTGAGTTATCAATTGATCGAATCGAAGTGTGTTTCGCAGTATAAGATTAGTGTGTGTGAGAGAGAGAAAGGCATGAATGTGATGGTTTACAAAGGATGTTTTTACTTACATAATCAAACTTAAAAAAATTTCATCCAATAAACATTTGCGTGAAGTGGATGAAGATGATGCCCACAAAACGATTTTATCTGCTTTCTTTACAATTCAATTTTCCCACTCTATATCGACCGGCAGAGTGAAAAAAAAACAATTGGTTTACTTTATATATGTATAAAATGCTTCCTTTCCTTCTTCTTCACTCTTCTGTATTTGTTGCCTTTTTACCGCAAACTTGTGTGTTTATCTAGTATGAAAAATCGCTTGAAATTGTTACAAAGGACTTCCTTCCTTCGTTTTGCTTTTCATTCGTTTATTTTCTCCGAGTTTTTTTTTTCTTCTTCTTCTTATTTCAATACCGCAGTCACAGCACAAACACATACACCAAAAAAAAAAAAGTATCACCGTTTACGCGATTGCCATACAATCAACTCAATATACGCTACAACAATTTGTTTACATTCGACATGTTTTTGTGAGTGAACAGTTTTAAAACCTAACGGTGCCTGTATGAACTACCCGGAAATCTTAACACTTTGCTTGCTTGAATAAAACAAAAAAATAACGCAAACGAACGATATTTTTATAAATTTCGGAATGTCTGTATTTTGTACTTTTTGTTCAACAACGAGAAAAAAAAAACATTTGTCACACGGCCACTTGTTTTTTCCTTGGTCTTGTTTTGTTTATTCTTTTATTTTATTTTATTTTATTTTTTCCTACTTCTCACATCCTCTCTTTGAAATATCTAGTCACTGGCACACTCAGTGTTTATATCTCACTGTATGTTTTTCTGTTTACTTATTTCGTTTGTTTTCTTCTTCTTCTTTTTCTTTCGTTTATTTTATTGCCGTTTTTCACATCGGATGATGATATTTTATTTTCTGTATTTGCGTAAGTAAGTTTTAGCACGAAATAAAGCGACTTGGTGGCGGTGGTGGTGTCTTTTCTTGAAGTCTGTTTGTTCACACAAAAGTATGCGCGCGAGCGAAATCACATGCACCGATGGACAATCGTTGTCAAAGTAACGATTTTCTGCATTTATTATTCATTGAAAATATAATGACCGTAAAATGTGAGAATTGATCGTTGATGTGCATTCCAGTTAGTGGCGTGTTTTATTTTTGTCTTCCTTTCTTGTCGAGATATATATGATGAAACCATCAAGATTGACTGTGTGCTAACATCACTTTGACCAAAACGGGTAAAAAAAAATAAAATCAAACCAAACCGAGTGGAATTACTGTGCACGGGTGCTTTATACTGCGCTACCAAATGGCATTCACTTGCCGTTCAGAGACTTGCTACGTAAAAATTGGGTGTTTTTATAATGTGTGATTTGCCGAGAGATCAGAAATACGTCTGTCAACCGGTAAACTTCACAGTGAACTGATTCCAAATGTTATCCAACATCGTCTATTGAATGGATCCGTTCGATGCTTTGCGTGCTGCTGCTGCATGTTACGTTCACTCCGCGCTCCAAATGAGAATAACGAAAAAGCTCTCTGAAGCGCATGCACCATTTTTGAAACGACGACGACGGTGGCGGTAACAACGTACGAATTGTAATTGAATGACTATAGTAATGTGAGTATGTTTCCACATCGAAGAAGAAGCAAAAAAAAAAAAAAACAAGCCGTCTAAACTGTTGGAATTATTATGTTTAGCATACAGCGTTTGAAATAGGTTTAAATCAGCTTTCTGGTCATGATGAGCGAATTCGAACAGCTTCTGGCTTGAATTATTGTCGGACAACACCCGAACAATATACATGGAATATGATTGCCAGTCGTAAGAATCAAATTGGACGTTTGCAGTTTCGGCCAATTTCATCTAATTTGCAACAATCGAAAACTTGGTCAAAGTAACTAAAAGGCACCATAGCCACGAACTAGGGCAAAAGATTGCTGCTGAACATTCGAAAAAACAACCAAAGAGAGAAAGAAAGAGAGAAAGAAAGAGAGAGAGAGAGAGAGAGAGAGAGAGAGAGAGAGAGAGAGAGAGAGGGAGAAAGAGACTCACATACATTTCATTTTCACTGAAAAGAAGAAACGAAATTGAACAATGAACACAGTAAGATCACAAAGCTTCATACAGCAAACA
This sequence comes from Sitodiplosis mosellana, assembly GCF_009176505.1. Lineage (NCBI taxonomy): Eukaryota > Metazoa > Arthropoda > Insecta > Diptera > Cecidomyiidae > Sitodiplosis > Sitodiplosis mosellana. Next base: position 2,150,499 of record NW_022601408.1, read on the forward strand.
TACGTTGGATGCACGAGATGGTTATGGGTTGAAATGTGTATCTGCTGAATGCTAAAGATCCTGAAAATCAACGACCACGACATACACTTAAAAAAAAAAAGTGGATGTATGTATAGTGTGGCTGTACATACTGCACACACAATGTGCTGAGAAAGGAAAAACGAAATTGAAAATGCACAAGAAAAAAAAAATGATAATGAACGTAACATATTTTAAGTTCAATTTTTTGTAGCGATGTGTTTTGGTGTTGCTGCTTTTTTTTGTCGTCGTTTATGATTGTGCAGTGTGCACATTTAATACAAAAGCGAGATCGTTACAATTTCTCTTTTCCAATGAGCTATTTTTACCGGATTTCAGCATACATTATACAACACGGGCGTTTTGTATCATGTTTCGTTCGTCGTTCGCATCAGAAATAATGATATAAATATCACAGCTGGCGAAAAGAAAGCAAATTAATTGTGTCATCATGAAATGCACCGGGAATATATTCTTTGTTGTATAAGTGCCATGTGCCTTGCCATCGAACTGTATTTCATGTGGAACAAAAACCATTGCGGCCAAAATGTCCCAAATTTGGGAAGCGAAAGAGAGCACGATAGAGAAAGGAGAGCGAGTTTGACAGCAAACGCTTCCTCTTATTCAAGTGGGCGTTCGAAGCGGAAACCTTATCGATTAATAAAGAGTTATACATGCATTTTGTAATTGCGATGGAAAGATAGTTCAGGCGTTATATCTCTGTGGCCGATTTTCAAAAATTCGCATGAAATTCAAGTCAGCACTCGCAAAATGGTTTGTACCTCACTCGATTCAATGTCAAAGCGATGAATATATGGCAACGACATGAAATTAATCGCTATTTTCACGTGAGCAAAAATCATGTGTATCGTCACTTTTATTCCACATTCAAAACGGCAAAAGCACATTTATTCCATTTTTATTTATTTAACCTAATTAAATCAATGAAACGGTGGACCGTTCTGTACCCATTGGCCGCTATATTAATAGATGTGTCACAGAAGTGAAAAGCATTTTCTATTGCAATAAAAATAACGTCTCGTTGGTTTTCATTCTCATCTCCAAAAATTAAGTTGTGGCCATATCTTTCTCTCTTTTATCATTATAGTTTCGTTTGTGCGGAATTGAACGCAAATATCACGCTTGTTCAATGTTTCGGTGGAAAAAAAATTCGTTTCACAATTTGAATGGCATAGAGAGAAAATGGGAGTGGAAATTTCATTGTGGTGGTTAGTGAAAATCATTCGTAATGCTTTCGATTGTTGGAGACCCATTGAATGTGCTGTGCATCTTTTTGATCTGGCTGTAATAATTTTGTGTGCTAGTTTATTTTTTCTGTTCATGTTGTCGTTGTTGCTTTCGTTGATGCTACCACTCGTAAAATTGTTCAACAAATCGCGTAGAATTCGGGATTCGCGCCACTCAATTATGGCTAGTATTTTACAGGTTCGGAATACAATTCAATTCGATGATTTGTTGTTGTCAAAGATGTGTTGTGTGTACCCTGGATGCTTGTGTGTGCGCTTTGTACTCCTTCTATCGCTCTCTCTCTCAGCATGAATGTGCCTATCCATCTATCTATCCAGTTTATAAACGCTATCGCATTTTCTATTTCAAAATTATTGTCACGTAAATAAGTATAACGAACGTGGGAAACATTAAAATGCGTTGATTTGGTCTGGCACCTGTTTTAATAGACTTAGTCGCATCACACTTGCCGCTTTTCAATGATAGCCACATTATTCTCTCTATTTAGATAGAAAATTGTGTGATCGTGTGAATTGTGCGCTTTCGACAACGACAGCCTCCAACGACGACGACGACAACAACAACGATGACGACGACGATGAGAACGAAGATGGTGCATGATGTTTGAGCTTTTGGCCTCGTCGTTGTCGATGAGTACAAATTGTTGTTTCACATGAGAGCTCATTTCATCATTACTAATCCGTTTGGAATATATAATGTGGCGTTTCAATATTTATTGGCAGGGGGATCGTGTGACATCCGCCATTGATAGAGGTGAAGTGTTGAAAAAGTCCACCACCGCCGATATTTTGCGATGTGAATCACCCTGCAAATTGCATGTGAGCTCCACTTATATACATGTGTGTCACACACACAGTGTGTGTGTGTGTGTGTATGAACTCGGATGTACTTCATTGCACTTCCATCGGACGGTAAATAATCGTAATTTGTTCAGTATTTTCGCTTTTGTTCGCTTTCATTACTGCTGCTGCTGCTGCTGCTGTTGTTTTTTTCTTTTTTTTCCTCCTCTTCTCTCATTTCACTTCGTTTCTTTTTGATTGACTTTTGCATTCGTGACCACTTTGGTAGATTGCTGATGTTGAGTTTGTAGCAATTCACTCGATTCCCCTGATTACGATCCGACATGTGCCATATTAAATCAAAACCATGCGGGCATAAAAAAAATTGGGCAATTGCAATGTATTTAATCAAATGAAATGTGGTGGAGAAAAAAACATGCACACATACAAACACAAATACATCTTAATGACTTGAAATTTAATTAATGATCGAGAACTAATTATTCGCCAATTTTTCAATTCTTACATTAAATTACCTATTTGGTTCTTTTTGCTGGTGTATAATTGAATACAACATGCTTTGGATTCTTTTTCTTTATTTTTTTTTTTTCTTTTCTCAATTAAAGAAAATTCGCACCAATGTGATGGCACTATATTCAAATGCTTCCGATTACTATTGGGCTTCGTTTGTTGATTTTATTTATTATTCACTCGTAAATTCGGCCGTGTGATGGTCTTGGTGTTTTTTTCTCTTCTTCTTCGTCAATTTTTCTTTACGTTTATCGGTGCGTTGTGTGCTGCCTGCTGCGTCCTAGCATATTTGACGAGAGCGGCCGTAATGAAAAGTGGGGGTTTGAGCTGAGCAAATTTATTAGTGGTGTATTACTGCAGCAGCATAAAAAATGGAACGCCATTTTCATGTTCCAGTCTAATTATCATACTTTATTTAAAAAAAAAAAAAAATCGACATTAACAAGAAGAGAAACGCCACATAATTACAGATAAAAACGTATACTGAACAATCAGTGTTAAATGTGCAGCGATGTGACTTTTTTTTCTACTCGCCCGTTTTATTTCACCCGACGATAGCGACGACGACAGTTAACAACCAATGATTAAACATAAAATAAAAAGCGGTGATGGCAGCAGTAACGTAAAAAAAAAAATGGAGAATGAAAAGTGCGGTATAGAAAACACCAACGCAATATATGTATAACAGAGGAAAATTCACACTGATTTCAAACTCAACCGAAAATACCTTTCAGAACTCACTACATGCACCATCTACGCATGTCTTGTATCATATAAAATATTTTAAAAAACTCAAATTAGTTTTCGGTAATTACTTAATTTGCCTAATTAAAAGCTAAAAATCAATTTTTCATATTGAAGTTTTGATTGAATTGAATCAATCCTAACACAAGTTCATAATTGCCTTAAAGTGATCAATTTTAATCGGAATCGAACGATTACATTGCAACAGTTTAAGTAATGGAAAATAAATTGGTAATCCATAAGAGTGCCGAAGAGCTGGCCTGTAAATGGCCTGCCTGAAAAATATACACCGACCAAAAAAAAAAAACTGCCAATAAATCAACTTTATTACAAAATGACAAATTCTTAATTACGTATTTGAGGCCTAAATGACAGCATGGCAGCCGCCTGTATTGTATATGTTTATTGCTGTACGATGTGGACACCGCAATGTCAGTACAGAAACCGTTTGCCTTTTTTTAACGTTGAAAATGAACACTCTCACACACACATACTCATGCCCATTTACCGATCACTCCGACAATTGCGAACAAGTTTCTTTGGTGTTCACGCCGCCTCTCGCATTATTATGTTGTTGTTTTTTTTTTTTAGTCTCTCGCCAGCTACTCAATATTATTATATTTTGTCCATTCATTTTATTCCAGATTTAATTACTGTAATTGATGGCTCGTGGTTTTATTTGATTCGACTGCGCCGGCAATCGTGAATTTGTAAAATAATAATAAAAATTAAATATTAAAAAAAAAAAAATGAATTAAATTGTCGAGAAGGAATATTCATACATGAGTTCGCGATAAAATATATGTTGAGTGTATTAATGTGATCAAACCGCAATACTGACCATAGCAATATAATGCATAAATGAAAATGAAAATTAAACGACAATACAGAGAGGAGGACCAAGTGAAATGAGTGTGGAACGGAAAAAAAAGGTGGAACATTACACAAAACCAGAGAGAAAGAGAGAGAGAGACAGACAGATTGGTTAACTACCCCTTGTGGTTTTGATCGATACAAGTAATTTGTATTGTCCGCTGCAGGCAACGTTGAATGTGTGTGTGTGTGTGTGTGTGTGCGGCCATCCAGTATAGAAGACACACGAAAAATTAATTATTGCGCGATACAAATTGGTTTCGGTTTGCACAATTTGACTGATTAAAAATTACTTCGGTGTATTGATATGCCAATGATTTTCGTGGTTTTCATCGTGGTCCACCACTTACGGTTCTGAAACTAGAACGACATTTTCGGGGTTGTTTAGATAAAATGCGACTGGTTTAAAAGCGATGCACCGGAGGCGGTGACAATAATGGCAACCATCGACCTAAAACGGGCAAAAGTAACAACAAGCATATGGTAATGAAGCCATCATCGGTCATCCATTTATTGCAACTGGCACAGAGCTCAAAATGAAAAATTCAAATTACTTCCGTAATGACTTTCTCGTGCGTTTGATTTCGTGAACACCGCACACTTCATTTGAAATGAAATAACCGGATGGTCGAATTCTGTTGAACATCAACATACTACCCTAGCCGACCGATATGTACACAATTTTAGTTTGATCAAAGAGCCTAATTTGAACGTATCTTATGCCCGAATCGATAAATACAAATCGTAGGTATTTTTCGGGCAGCCATACAGGTATGTTTGTTTCGACGTGTGGATCACTTTCGTACAAAATTTTCTTCATCACTTACTTAAAATGGTTGCCTCTAATTCCGGCAATTCATTTTTTTTTATTACCTTTTTTATTAGACTGCATCAGAAGATACTAAAATCAACAAACCTGTTTAAATAAAAGTGCTTGCGAAAGACTAAACGAACAGTCGTGAGAAAGAGAGAGAAAAAGAAAATGAATAACAACACAATCACTGTGCAATGGGGGATAAACACCATTCAATTTTCCACTGCTGTTGCTTCCCTCCTAATCTCTCTCTCTCTCTCTCTCTATCTCTTTTTTTTCTATTTTCGTGCTACCCTTCGATGCAATCGATAATTTGTTTGGATAAACAGTATTATTTATAAGCAGAAATGATTGCTTGTACTTCAATCAAACACGTTTTGTGCAACATACATATTCCGGGACACCGAGAGTGCTATCATTAAGTTTTCATGGATGACGCTTTTGCTAAATCGATATGATCTGACGATTCGATTCGTAATTTCCGAGTTGATTTATTTCCCGTTGAGATATCATTATTAAAACAACGAATGCTATTGTCAACATCCTTTTTCGTTCTATCTCTCTATCTCTCTCGCATAAGGAGAAAATGCACCGAGAGTTGTGTCGATTTGTTTTCATTCAAATAATCATCGGGTACGAAGAACAGTGCATGTGTTGTTATTATTGTTCTGTATCTAAGTGTGTTTGTCTATTGCATTCATTGCGTTCACCAACGAAAACTCGATAATATCCGACCGGTACATGTGAGGTTGTGAGGAGCATATGATGAACTGACTTTGAACATGTTTTATCATCAAATATTTCTTCTGCCACCAATTGAATCAACAGAATTCACATTAACTAGCATGAAAAACAACCACCGAAAGTAAAACTCAAAGCAATGAAACCAGTCACATGCGGATGACATCAAAGAATGCTTTTAAATGTTACATATACACATACTTTTTTCGTTGACTACATAAAAAACATCTTAACGAGGTCAAGGAATAGTTGCTTAAGCAAGGAAGCACGAAGGGTTCGTGGCCATTAACTAGCAAAAATAGACGTAAAAGAATGCTTCTGTCGATTCATATTTTTGAAAAGGAAAGTAGTAGTTTTCCGTTCATCCTTTCAGCATTCAAAGAAAGCATTTCGAACAGTTGAGGGCAGAGCTGGAAAAAACACTCTGTGTGTGCGCGCACGTAACTAAGAACGCACACACAGTAGAACCGAAATCTATGTAAATGTGCACGCACACCAAAAATACAAGCGCTCTGTGCGCCGCACATCTACTGTGAGTGCGTTCTCAGTTATGTGCGCGCACACACAGAGTGTTTTTTCCAGCTCTGGTTGAGGGTTTTCGCGTAACTACGGTACAAAATTAGATATAACCACCGCGATAGTCTCGATCATTAAACGTCAAAACAACAACGCCACACATTTTGACGGGACTATTGATGAGTGTATTGAATGCAGTGTCAAACATAGTCGTCATTATGTTGTGTGGTGAAATAATGATTATTATTTGAATTTTAAATAAATAAAAATGTTTGGATTCTGTCAAATAAAATTGTGCAAATATGCCGCTGGCACACAAGACGAAAAAATTACATTCTTTCGGTAGATTAAACCCGTATTTAAAAAAAAAAATGTTTTTCTTCCATTTTGAATTGAGTTGCATGAGAGAAAATTACGGTTTTATATGATATATTGGAGTTTCTATAATTAAAAAAACACAAAATGTTAGATTCAAAATAGAAACTGGTTCGTGGCAGAATTGTTTTTTTAATTTTGCGGACAATACTGAGAAAACGCTTGTGTTCGAACAGAAAACTACACTGAAACAGAAGTCGATTTGACATTAGCTGTCAAACCGGCAAGATGAACAAGTGCGTTTGTTAAGTGAGCGCACTTACTTACACGTTAAGTTCACTCCGTGTCAGCAGGTTTTGGACGAATTTCACTTTGCAAATGATGATGTTGTTAGTGTAATGATACCTCCGTGGATATAACCATCTACAGCAAAGTTATATTGCTGAGGGGATCTTGAGCAAATACATTCCTTTTACTATTATTATTGAAACTAATTTCCCTTTATCGCTATGAAGTGAAACAAATTTACTTTGTTTTACATCTCACCAATCGATTAAAATGACAGTTTTTATACTAAATTGTTAAAAATATGGTTTGACGTTTTCTGTTCTATTTATATACGCATTCCTATCATTATATGTTGTGGTAAATATAAATGTTATGCGCTCCATTTGATGTTGTTTTTAAAAATTGGTCTTGAAACAGTTCCATATGTTTGAATAGTTATAGAAGTGTGATCACTCAAAATAACGCATTACAAATTTAAATATATTGTCTGATCAAAACCAACTATAAAAATTTATCGGAATAGATAATTTTAAATTAAACGGGGGTTACACTACTCGATCAAACTTTCAATGGAATTAGTTTCACTTTTTTGTTCTCGATTATTTTTCGAACGGTCACAATATTTTTCCAGATTTTATTTTCTAGAATATTTTTAGGTGACAAATTGTAAAAGGGATTTTTCCTGTTATTTACAACTCAAACATACTTGATTAAAAAAAAAAATACTTTTGCTTGTTCTTAATCTACTGTTGTTATTCCACAAACAAACATAATTAACTTTGTTTTGGAAAGGGACTAGGGCACCTAGGTCACCTTGGTTTCTGAAAAATGGTATATCGAGCTAAAATTCACGTTTTTTGCTTCTTGAATTAAATAAAAGTTCAAAATTACCATTACTCCCCCTCCGATTTCTTGATCTTAATATAGCGTATATTATTCTCTGGCAACGGTTTTCATTTTCTAAGCCAAGGCTCTACCATCGATAATTACACACGTTATATCGTATATTGAATCCATGCGTGAGATTGAGAGTTAAATCTCTCGTTGATAGTAAATTTAGTTTCACGCACTTTGTTATTAAAGAACAGAGTAAGTTCGTTTCCTTTTCCGAATAGTAAGAGGAGATTGCGTTTATATTTGCGTGGATTGTCATGATTTTTCGCGTAATTGATAGCACATAACGAGTTAATATCTTCAGGGAAGGTGTGACTCTCGATCTATGATGAACATAATGATCTTTCATGCAAACCAAATAATTGAAAAACAACTTTTTTATAATATTAATTAGAAAAAAAAATCTCTGTTCAATTCCATCGATAGCTATTAAAGCCACTTATACGGTTGCTTGAATAATAAATTTCATTTTTCATCGTGTGAATCAAATGTGAGAACTCAAAAATATGAATAAATGAGCACAAATTTTGGTTTAATTGGTAAGTGAGTTGATTTAAAAGGCCATTTTAATCAATGATATGTGTTTAGATTTAAATGATACAATTATAAAACTTCAGTACAGTGTATTGTGTCACTACTTTAGGAAGAAAAAAAATTTCAGCGGATAATTTAAGTTGATGTAATGAATTGGTCCGACCCATGCCATTTATGTCCCACTTTTCATTTTATAATTGACTTGACATCTTGTCCAATTTTCCCATCGTGTCGCCGTCGTCATCTTTGTCGTCAAAACCGATAAATGGATCCAATTATATAGTCACATTTACTCACTTCTGCATCAATGGTATCATTCAAATTTCTATTGTGGTTTTGTTTGGCAATCAGCCACAATTTCAATACTAATGATGAACATTTTCTTTTTCAACGGTCGACTTATTGACGGTTTTCGCTGTGAATGGTTCAGTGTTTTGATGGATGCAACGGAAATCGTAATGAAACACATACACATATATGGCTGTATGTGAACCGTTGACAGATGAAGATATGCTTCGGATGTGGGAGCGACGATAAGGTTCTTATAGAATAGTTGTGGCGTAAAGAATGGAATTGAATGAGTCTAACTCAAAGCGTCAAAACCCTTTTTTCTTTTGTAAATTTAACTCATTTTCTCTCTTTCTCTCTCTCTCTCTCTCTCTCTCTCTCTCTCTCTCTCTCTCTCTCTCTCTC
>NW_022601408.1:2159517-2166072 GCF_009176505.1 Sitodiplosis mosellana
CTCTCTCTCTCTCTCTCTCTCTCTCTCTCTCTCTCTCTCTCTCTCTCATTCGTTCATTCATTGTCTGGATGTTCATATTTTCCAAAAGCTCTCCGTATCAATGCGCTCATGCATTTTACATTATCCATTGACTACTAAATCGTACATTTCCGTTGTTTTGGTTTGTCAACACTCGTTTGCTAGTTACAAAGTGAACGTCCCTTTCTTGTCAACCGAACTCTCCAATCCTTTCTGCGTCCCTCGTTCTCATTCCATTCCGCCGTCATCGTCGTTGTTGTTGTTGTCGTCGTCGCCTGCCAACGTCTTGGTTCATGTGTCCTTGTGCGCATCGACCAAGCGAGAAAAAAGAACATTAAATTGGATACCTCTTTAAAAATTGTGGATGCGATGAACCTGATACTTCTGACGCATTTCGGATCGACGTTTCTTGCATGGCAAACAAAAATGAATTGGTAATATTTGTTACGAATAAGTATTGTATGCGACGACCTGTATAAAGAATATAATTGCAACAATAAAGTGATCCATACCTTGCGATCACCGCTATTTCCTTCCTTTATTTCATTTATACTTGTTTTTATTTATGTCGCTGTCGGTTTTCAAGGAGAAAAACAATCAAGAATGGTCGATGTTTTTTTATCTTGTTGTTGTTGTTGCTCGCAGATGAGAAATTCACTGGAGCCGATTCCATTGTGTGCGTGCTTGAAAGTGAAAGAAGAAAAATGTTTAACAATTTGAGGTTGTACCTAACGATTCTTTTTTCGCCGTTTTTTTTTTATCAATGTTTTACTGGGCTGTATTTCTCAATCTCTGTATTTTCATGTGCTTGTTTTGAAAGTTGTGAGCATGAATGACGACCAAAACACATCCATTGGGGAAAGGAGATGAATGAAGAGAAAGAAGAAAAAATGGAAGAAGAAAAAAGCGGTAGAGAGAGAGACTACACTGAAATGTGAAAAATGGCAGACAAGGGCGAAAAAACATGTTCTATAAAATACAAATTTCGTGACAATTTTTCATTTGAAATGGGTCCACCAATTCGATTGCCAGAGCGAAATGCCTACATTTATAATATTCTATATAAATAAGTACATGAATATTTCAATTGTACTCCATTCTGTGCACGCGGTCTCTATCTCTCTCTTTCTCTCTCTCTCTCTCTCCCTCTCTCACACACACTCTTCGTCAACTGTCTCCACGTTTGCCCTCCTTTATGCATACACAAATTGCGTAGTCTAGTTATGTGCTGTTTCCACTTTTTCACTTGTCCAATCTATTCTTCTTCCTTTTTATTCACCCGTTTCTTTATTTGCTCATGATTTTGCTCTTGTTCTTTATTTCTCTTTTCTCTTTATTTCATTAACTTGACTGTTTCTGGACAGAAACCGAGCGGCCAATTGGCAAAATTGTTTTTTTTTTTCCATCTTCATCTTGAATATTTGTTCACAGTTTGCATGCAATAGGAAATGACCAGAATTCGTTTCTTCATTCATATATTGTTGCTACATTTTCGGTACTAAACATTTGGATCAATCCAAATATCTTAAGCTTTAGGTAATGCTTCTTTACGAATTTTCTACCAAATCGAATAGTTTTGTGACCGACTGAACGCTCGATTCATCTGATTATCATATGATTGTTTTACCTTTCGTTTTGCACTTTCCTCCGCAGAATCGATTCAATCTAAATGCTAGTTTTATATTATACAAACGTTTTCGTCTGAGAACAAATTGAACATTTCAACGTCTTTTATTCTTATATGAACCGATCGAACATTGAAATAGACAAAGATTGGAAAAAAGCATCACCATCTGATTGCTGGTACAATTTACTTTTATAATGCTTAGATATACATACACATGCTTCTACCTGAAATCGACTATCAATTCACATATTTTCAAATTCGATTTCGTTCATCTGCCAAGATTTGAATACGAAAAATAAAATGCGATTGAAATGATTTCAACAACAACAAACAATGTAATTTATTTTAATTGCGATTTGAGTAGTGCGAATATATATCGGATCGTTTGAAAGAAATGGGTGAACAAACAAAAATATAGCTAGACCCAAGAAAAGAAAAGAAAAGAAAAGAAAAGAGAAAAGTAAATGTGAGGCTATCGAATTTTTTTTTTCAACTAGAATGAGCCGAAAAGTAAACATTGAGTTAAATCGATCACAAAATTCAAGTCAAAAATGCTGAAACATTTTGAGCTGAAAAGAATTTTTTCAAGTGGTGGAATGTCGGTGCCGAGGCAACACACACACACACACACACATATAGTGAGTGAATTACCAAAAACTTGATCTCCACCAACCATTGTTTGCGTAAAACATTTTATTATCCGTGTGAAAAGTGTTTCCACCACATGCACCCATAACATTTTATCCTCTATTGGTAAAATTGCCAAGGAAAAAGTGCTACAATTTGAATGGGAAGAAGAGGGGGGAAAAGTAAACAAGAATGATAAGACGTTGAACTTCTTTAGTACAAACACCCAGACTAATAATAATCCCATTTTCGCACACTTGAATTTTACAAGTGGTTTCTTGAGAGTTTCAAGACGTTTGGGATTATCGATTGAGGTTCATATATATATATATTTTCAATGCGTTTGAATGGGAAAAGTGAACGAAAGAGCCGAGTTTTGCTCTGTATTTTAATACATACACACACATTTGCCTGAGAGTTTCCTTTTCGTTGGCTATTCCTACTACTACGGCTGCTGCTGCTGCTGCTGCTATTGCTGTATCTTCGAATTTATTTTACTTATTACTCTATTTTCTTTGTCATCACTACAATCGAGTCGGTTTTGATACGGAATAATGATGCTAAAAGGATACTTTAGCCAGATCCGTGTTAAATACATCGATGACATACTTAGATAAACATTACCAATTTTCAATAGTTTTATTTTCACAAGTGATAAGATCTTGGCATTAAACCCCTAACTGTTCGCCCGTTCAACGATTTATACCGTTTTAAATTCCAAATTTTCATATTGTTTTGCAGTCATCTAAGTTTTCTAGAGATTCGTATCCCCTCTTGTATGTATAAAACTTTCGATTTGCTTGAATCGAAATGTGGAAAGTAAATAATTGGGAAGAATGACTTTGAGGTTGATGCAAATTGAGATTTGCTCTGGAGTGGAAAATCGTTTCGACTTCATTTGTTTAACAAAGTTAATGCATCTGACTCTACGTTTGAACCACAAGTATAAATCGAAATCAAGCTTTTCGATTTGAACGGTAAGGCCATCGCTTATGGCAAATTCGCCGTTACTACAAATATGTACTTTTTCCGCTGAGAGAAATATGAACGCACATTGCCAATGAAAACAGAAGAAAAAAAAAACAACCGCAAAAGAAAGAGCAAGCAAATGTGATACAAACATTGAAAAAAAAAAAAAATGCAAATCGCTTTGCGATGTGCGATCAAGATGGCAATCGAAAAGTGACGAAATTAATCGACAGATATATTCTATTGCAATTTGTGAATCGACAAAATGATTCTCTGTCGTGAGCTCGGATGTGCCGCTTACATAAAAACCATTTCTCGTGCGTGCGAGAGAGACTTAAAGAGGGAACGAGAGAAAGAAAGTTGATGTGGTGTTGCGCAATCAGGGAATTGCGATTTTGAAATTATTTTTACTTGTTTGTCGATTTTCCGGCGAGAAAATGTGTGCGTCGATTCGGTCGTAATCGCATTTGCCACGATCTCAAGCTGCGAAATGATTTTTCATTGGTTTCATAGATTAGTATGATTTTTAAGTTACACGGTACACATATACGCCAACGCATACTCCAGATAAAAGAGATTGAACAACAGAAGATGAAAAAAAAATGCGAAGCGCATATACGGAGCCAAAAAGAGAGTCTATGCCGGTATGTGGGAAAACCGAACGAGTTTGATTCGATTGACGAAAGAAGGAAAAAAGACACTTACAAACACAGCACCAGCTACAACAGCAGCAATAATGTGAATCGTGCATCTCTGTACATGCTTAAACATGGAGAGTATCGAATTCGCCGCTTTTCGTTTGTTACTTTGAAATGCGAAATGTTCATCAATTGGAAATGAATGATGTGTGCGAATTTGTGTATTTCCTTTGAGACCGATTCTGCCGAATCCAAATCAATCGATGCATAAATGATTACATTATTCGGCTTTGTATAGCTCGTGTGCCTTTCATTCAACCATTTCATCGTCTTTATCGGTGTGTGCATCGGTTTTGACTCCACTTCGCCTTCCGCCACCTTTTCTCGGTCTTGTTTTCCTCTTGGCCTCCCCCCCAGCTTACACGTTTACGCTCACCTGAAATTTAAATTTCATTATAACATCATCTATGCATATTTCCCCTTGTTTTTCCCATTGCAATTTTTCGTGTGTTGTGTGGTTTTTTTTCGGGTATGAACACGATGCGAACATTAAATCAAAACGAAACAGCATAATAAAAAACAGTGCTCTTTCTCTTGTTGAGACTTTTTCCAGCCACATCCACCGATCGATGATGAAAAATGAAGACAAAATGAATAGTACGATGAAAAATAGCTCGATATATGGCAAAGATGAAATACTCTGATGCGCTGTTCCATGTGTGTGTGTCTGTGTGCCTGTCGAGCATAAATTATAACGTAGACAATGTGTCTCTTTGCTTTGAAATGGCAAATATCCGCTTGAAAATTTGATTTGGGCTGGGAGGGAGGTAAAGTTTTGTATGCCTTGCATGCTACATTCTCTCTAAGTACTAAAATTGCACGTGTGTTCTGAATGTCAGCAACTGGAAGTTACTGTCTTTTGTTTGCGACATCGAAATATCCGACTGACGTCGTACTTTTGAAACGTGTGTATGTTGAGCTTAGCAGAATTTTTCCTTCAAAACTAATTTTTCCATTTCATTCGATACTTTAGAGTGCTTGATAGGCTGTTGAACCCGGAAATTTGTCTTTTTGGAGTCGAAAAAATATCAAATTCCCCATCGAAAATGTCACATTTGAAGGATTTTCTATATGGGGATGAAAATATTTGACAAGTCTATAGACTATTACAATTTAATTTAATTTATTCTTTACTTACTTACTTCTTGGTTGCTATTGGTAAATACAATTATTCTTATTTCTATTCAAGTTAAATTACTGTTTTATGACCACATTACTGAGAGTCTGATGTTCGTTATCACATAAGAGTCATCTCGGTTATCGGCGATAGACATGTTCATGATATTGTTCAGTGTAGGTTTTATAAATGCTTTTAGATCCCAGATTTGTGCGCGATACTTCGAAACGCGGCCTTGATCGAGTGCTCGTGAGATATCTGTGTGTACTTGTGCTATTTATTCGATAGTTCGTTTTCATTTGTTCATTTTGTATTTTGTACATTATAAGAACATTGTTGTATTTAATAATTTGTATTTTTTCCTAATGTTTTCTGTGCTCATGTTGTCTCTTAAGTACTCTTGGGAGAATATCTTTCTTATTGCTTCGTTTTGCGCTACTTGCAGATTTATAATTTCGATATTATTTGCAGACGTTCCCCAAACTGGTGAAAGATACGAGAAGTGACTATTAATCATTGAATAATATACAGAGATTTTTGCTTTTGGGTTGACTTGGTTACCAAGATGCTTCATGACTGATGAAAAACCGATCACTTTTCGACTAATTGAATTAATGTGCGCAATCCATTTTAGATTTTCCTGTATTGTGATACCCACACACAGAAAAGAATCCCCGGAAATTTTTGGTGTTAGCCGTAAAATTTGACATTTATATATAAATTTTTACCGACATTTTACCGGCAACACTTGAATTTTCCGGGCGATGACATAATTTCAAATATTTCAACAGAAATTAGCGCCATCTGTCATTTCAAGCGGTAAAATATATATAGTATTTGATAAAATGTTCGAAATTATGTCATCGCCCGGAAAATTCAAGTGTTACCGGTAAAATGTATATAGAAAGAATGACAACCATTTTCTGGGCTATTTTGCCTTATTTCAACTTGACACGATTGTGACTTTTTTCAATAGATGGTGCTGTATGCGTCACATGTAAATACCATAGATAATCTATGAAAAACTTTGAACTTTCATTGATTTTGGGTTTTTTCATTAGATGGACTTATAAATTTCACGTACAAATATCATGAAAAGTTCAAATAGGGCAAAGCTGGTAGTCATTCTTTATATATAAATGTCAAATTTTACGGCGAACACCTAAAATTTCCGGGGATTCTTTTCTGTGTGCAGATATTTGAATAAGGAGACATGGTTAATTGTTTTATTACATATTTTGCTATAGCATCGCTGTTCAACTGAACCCGTGAGCATAAAAACAACGTATTGACTCTTCGCCGATGAATACGAAACGCAAAAAAATCGCCGAACAAAGTGAAACACCAATCTGTTATTGGATCAATATGAAGCATGAAATCGTTGGCTACTATTTTATTCACGTTGCGCTT
This sequence comes from Sitodiplosis mosellana, assembly GCF_009176505.1. NCBI lineage: Eukaryota > Metazoa > Arthropoda > Insecta > Diptera > Cecidomyiidae > Sitodiplosis > Sitodiplosis mosellana. The sequence continues at coordinate 2,165,984 of NW_022601408.1, forward strand.
TGTTTCGAAGCGCGGCAAGTGTTTCATTTTGTTCCAGTAACAGAACGTTGTATCACTTTGTTCGGCGACGCGCTCAATGTACTGTTTTG